>NW_010509871.1:0-5671 GCF_000687285.1 Phaethon lepturus
GACCAGTCCCAAAACCGAGCCCTGGGGAACAAAATGTCATCTCACATTTGAGTACAGTACTTATCTTGGGTGTTGAGTTATGGAATGTTGATGTGTAATGCATAATCAAGGCCTTCCAAGTGAATAATATGACAAAGGTCCACGAATATAATTAACCTGCTTGAAAAAGGCAGAGAAATTAGGATTAGGCATATATAAAACATAATTCCAGTCATTTAGTCACACATTTTACAGGGAAGATGAATATTTTAAAAGAACATTTTAATCTTGATGTTGACAGTAGATAAAATTAAGCAGGTGATTCATTTTTACCTCATACAGTCTCTGTTAGACCATCTATAAAATGCACACTCTTGACTGCTTTATAAATTCAACCTCATTCTCATATCTTACACATTGTAAGACTTGTTTCATATTTTTACAACTGCCTTCAGATAAGAGAACTATTGTCACAGCACCTATGACATTTCACAGTCTATTGATGGCATTTCATATTCAACAATATTTGAGTAGATTCTATTGTTTTGCATATAAAAGTCATCATCGGCATTGATTACTCTACCCTTTATTTCCACTAGTGTAGGACTATCATTCTTTTGAAGTACAGCCTAATGATTATATTATACAAGTTGATGTATGCACGCTTAATGCAATTTTTATGACGTTTCTTCTACACCTGAGTGATACAAAAAAATAAAAAGACCATGGAAAAATACCTGTGTTACTCTCCAACAAAAGTAAGAGGCACATGTTTTTTATGTTCTCGAAACTGCATTTGTAAATGTTATAATGGTTAACAGCCTTTATTTAAAAATTAGGATATGCCACAATTAATGTTGTTGTTAGCAGTCGTAATTCAGCCCATTTACGCACTTGCATTATTTTGACACAGACTTCCGTACAGCACTTTTTTTATCCCAACCTTTATTATTTAATGAATTGTTCTTTAATATTTTGTGTATATATACTGCCTTGCTATATTACTGTAGATAATTCAAGCCTTGCTCCGAAAAAAAATATTTATTGTCAAATGCTTTACAGTTCTTAACGATACTACACAGAGCTCTTTATTAATAAAACTACATTTTCATAACGTCATTTGAAGAGGGTAAAAGGGAATTATTCTATTTTATAAATGGAGAAATTGTGCATAGACAAATGAAGAAGGCCTACTTTGGAACTTTATCACATGTCTCATCTATTAGCCAAAAACACATTAGACTGAGTTTAAGATGCTGAAGGAACAGCTGTCTATTTTCAGGTATGACAGTATTTTTCACATAGTCCTAAGGTGCTCTAGCTGGGCAGCCAGGAAACAAAGAATGCAAGCAGAGAAAGAAGTGGATGAAGTAGCATCTAATATCATGTAGAAAAGACTGCGGAAATAGCGGGAATCAGATGTAAATCTTTAGGACAGCATTCCAGAATCTTACCAGTTATGATGTGTATCCATATAAACAAAAGAAGGTCAGGGACTGGTCTCCGAGCCTGCCAGTGGCACAGCCTGGCTACGTCACGTTTGACTCTAGGTCTCCCCGGAACCCTTTGTGGAGTCCCTGTGACCAGAACACATTATTTTTATTGTTGGTGCGTGGGTGGGAGGGTGTCAGTTCAAGAGGTCTGAAATTATCTGAAGGTTGTGTGACAACTGATCAAATGAATGTTTCTAGAAGATGAAATTGAGGCTATGTGGTGATTACAGTGGAGTATGGCATAAGGCAGCAAGACAGCCTGATGACATAGTACTGGAGGATTACATAGAGTAGAAGGAGCTAAATCTGGATCAGCCATGTCTATGCTGCCTACCAGGAGTGGTCCCTAGCACACACTATTTCAGCGAACAGGCACTCTATCCCACGTTTTATCTACAGTGCTCAGGTTGAGTCCAATCTCCATGACCAGGTGGCATCAGCGAGGGTATTTATCAAAATGAACAGTTCCTCATTGACACAGAGGAAAAAAAGTTTTTAAGAACTTTGTTCTTATTTATATGCCTAAAGAATAGAATTATTTTTAATATCTAGCAGCTCCTGTTATTTTCAAAGGGGAGTGTTGAATAGGCATTACTTACTTCTAGACACAGTTTATTTACTTCTCCTCCCAACTGTATTTCTGAGCATTTTTTAATTTCTGAGACATTCAGAAGTCTGTTACTCTAT
Organism: Phaethon lepturus; assembly: GCF_000687285.1. Lineage (NCBI taxonomy): Eukaryota > Metazoa > Chordata > Aves > Phaethontiformes > Phaethontidae > Phaethon > Phaethon lepturus. The sequence goes on from NW_010509871.1 coordinate 2,160, forward strand.
TTGCCAGCCCTTTTGAAAAGGTAGGTGTAAGTCATGAGATGAAATCACATATTTCTGAATTTTAAATCCTACTATTTAATATTGTTTAAAATATGACGTCAGAAACACTGCTAATTAAACAATTCCCACTGACATCCCCTTCTTTAGGTGTTTAATACATCTATATAAATGCAAACAGTTGTTATTTTGAAAGTTTAAAGTATAATAGAAAAGACTTTTCCTCTTCATTATTTTCACTGTGTTAAAAAAAGCTTTCTGTCTTTGTACTATCCCCAAAAATAAAGAAAAAATATCCTTTTAGATTAAACACTCTCACGTTATGCTTAATAGAACAATATTTCTATTTGCTTCTAGTATCCTGAATACATTTTTATGTGTTGTGCTGTTATGCATGAAAAATGCTATCGCTTCAGACCAGAAAATAGTATACTTATCACACTGTTTTATGTTATATAATTGATCCAAACACAAAAGCACTGTGTTTTTCTGCAGAAATAGACAAATGATTTAACTTTTTAATTAAACTTTAAAGCTTTTAATTAAATGCCTAAATTACAAGAACTATTTCAGTTTAAACTGTCTTTAGATTGCTGGATATGTATTTTCCTATTGCATCTTCTCTGACCTGGAAAGTAACAAAGAGCAATAAATCACATTCTCACTTCTTAATTGGTACCATTAACACTTCTTTAATTATCCAGGCAGACAAGTACTGATTGTGCAAATGCTGCAGGTAAAACAGAAACTGATGCTTTTAAACCCAATTCTGTCACTAATGTATTTCAAATGCTTTTAAAGTATCCAGTAGCTGAATAACCTCATTTTCCTATTTCCCACACTAATGTCATACTATACTTCCGATGCATTTCCAAGGGAAGCAACATGGTCCAGTGGGTAAGGCACAACTTCAACAAATCCTGTAGTCTTTTTATCGGACTTTAACCTGAGGTGACCTTGAGGAAGCAACTTCCGTTCTTTACACATTGGACACTTCTGTACTTTCTATATACAGATGATAAACCCTTTGATGCACAGAGCATTTCCATGTCTGTGCCCAGAACTTCATGACTGTGACCCCAACAAGGGATTCCAGACACCAGTGCTGTGCTAGAAATATGAAAATCACTATAATTACACCAACACCTAGATGTCATCAATGGATTTCTTTTGTATGGGGGGAGAACACATAACTCTTATCAGTAAACACAGTGGCACGAACAACACCTAAGTGCAGAAATCAAATGTATCAATAATCAAATATCAAAGATATCCACCCAATTTCTTTTCTGTTTTGAATCTCAACTATGAAGGACATTACCTTTCCCTGGAATATCCATTTTCTTTTTGTATCTTATAACATTGCTCTTTGCACTTATGTTCTAGACTACCAGAGCTCTGTTAAAAATACTTTATATCACTTAAGCACTAGCCGTAGTGTCAGATGTCTGTCCCCCCGACATGGACTTGGTGGATGGTGGTGGCATGTGGAAACAAGAGCAGAGCTGCTCCATGAAGGAGAGCAACCCAGGAGCTGAGGGTCCGAGCTCTGCACTCACTGACCAGGACACAGTCCCGCAAGACCTGAGCAGGGCCACGTGGTGATATTAAGAGGTTTCTTCACCAATGCAGTGCACCACAGACACGATCAAGCACTAAATGCAGTCCAAGGTTCATCTGGGAAGTCCAGTCAGAAAAAGCAGCAGACCAGGCCAGAGAAAGACCCAGAGACAAGGCTACGACATACGTCCAAGGTCCATGCAACAAATGGGGCTGCAGACAGAATACCTGTGCCACAGGCCTCAGGTGTGTGCAGGACACTGGGCTGCTTCTAGCATCGATCCAAGGCCTCTCCCAAAGACCAGCCACTGACTCTGAGGAAATACAGTACGTCCCCACTGCATTCTCACCTTGCAATTTATAAAATGCAACCCATTCTTTCCAAAGGGTTTCCATCATAAATTACTGCTGCAGCTGATGTGCAAGGAAAAGGACAACAAGAAAACTGAGGAATATACCCTAGTTCTCTTCTGATTTGGTAAAGGTGAGGCAATGTTGACTGGGCGTGCTCCATCTCAGCTACTCTAGGTAGACTTAAACACTAAAACCTGTATCCAGCAGGAGCCTGTTCAGCACTGGATGCCTGAGTCAATCACTCTGGTTCCCTTTCTATTTTAAAGCAATGATCTTGACCTTTTAATGAAGTGATAAATATGACAATCCATTAGAAGTATAAAATACAGTAAAAATAGAGATGTGCTAATCCACACAATTAAAATTGGTTTGTTATCTTCACAAGAAAAAACTATAGCTATAAAGCTAACAGGAATTTGGTCAACTTCTTTTTATGCACAGCACCTGATACAATATAAACTGTTCTTGCTTCAAGTACATTCTTGAAGAAGCTGTCAGAACAGGTTACTTGCCAGATTACGAGTGAAGCAAAGGAAATTATTACAGTTTCTCATTCTCTTTCTCTGCCATTTACCTATGGAGATTTTTAAAAGTTCTTTCTTTCATTCCCAGACACAAAATGTCAGCTAAGTATAAAAGATGTCAACTTGGTACAGGCCTTACTTCATATTTATTAAATCAATGAAGCTATTTCACTAACACTTGCCATTAAATCAAGGTATCACCTAAGTGCCTAAAAAAATTCTGAATACTAAAATTCAAGCCCATGTTACTGTAGCATAATAATTACCATACATTTCCTATCAACTTTGTATTTCTATCATGATAACAGCTACTTTATGCTATTCTACTATTTATTTGAATCATCAGATGAGATTAAAGCTCATTATAAAGTAAAATAAAATAACATACATATGGCAAAAGTCAATCCAAGATAACACTTACCTTTTTATTCTAGTATTTTAAGGGGGGTTTTGTATTGCATTAACAATTTGGTGTTAATTTTCCTCTGCTTAATAACACCATCACATGATGCTGCCAAAAATCACCCAATCTTAAGGGGGAAGAGAAGCTGGCATGTTTTCAAGCTATGTAAAATCAGACAGACAAAGGTTTACATTTCACCAGTATTGACCTTCTGATGAAGAATACCATTCATTCACAGAATTCACAAAAGTTCACAGAATCGTTATGGTTGGAAAAGACCTTTAAGATCATCGAGGCCAACCATCAACCCAACACCACCATGCCCATTAAACCATGTCCAGGAGCACCACATCTACATGTTTTTTGAACACTTCCAGTGATGGTGACTCCACCACCTCCCTGGGCAGCCTGTTCCAATGCTTGACCACTCTCTCAGGAAAGAAATTTCTCCCAGTATCTAGTCTAAACCTCCCCTGGTGCAACTTGAGGGCATTCCCTCTTGTGCAATCACTAGTTACTTGGGAGAAGAGACCAACATCCACCTCACTACTACCACCTTTCAGGTAGCTGTAGAGAGTGATGAGGTCTGCCCTCAGCCTCCTCTTCTCCAGACTGAATAACCTCAGTTCCCTCAGACACTCCACATCAGACTTGTTCTCCAGAACCCTCACCAG
>NW_010509872.1:0-18431 GCF_000687285.1 Phaethon lepturus
CTTGTGACCAGCCACCAACTGGATTTAACTTTATTCAACCACAACCCTCTCTCGGCTCAGCCATCCAGCCAGTTTTTTACGCGTCAAAGAGTGCACCTGTCTAAGCCATGAGCTGCCAGATTCTCCAGCAGAATCCTGTGGGAGGTGCTGTCAAAGGTTTTACTAAAATCCAGGTAGGCAACATCCACAGCCTTTGCCTCATCCACTAGGCAAGTCACCTGGTCATAGAAGGAGATCAGGTTGGTTAAGCAGGACCTGCCTTTTATGAACCCATGCTGGCTGGGCCCGATCGCGCCCTGTGAGCACCCTCAAGATGAACCTGTCCATAATCTTCCCCAGTACTGAGGTCAGGCTGACAGGCTTGTAGATCCCCATATCCTCCTTCTGGCCCTTGTTGTAGATGGGTGCCACACTGGCAAGTCTCCAGTCATCTGGGACCTCCCCTGTTAACCAGGACTGCTGATAAATGATGGAGAGTGGCTTCTGCCACTCTCTTCTGCCTTCTGCCAGCTCCCACAGTACTCTTGGGTGGATCCCATCCATCTCCATGGACTTGTGGGTGTCCAGGTGGCTTAACAGGTCCTTAACTGCTTCCTCCTGGATTATGGGGAGTTTATTCTGCTCTCCATTTCTGTCTTCCAGCTCAGGGAGATGAATACCCTGTGGATACCTGGTCTGGCTATTAAAGACTGAGGCAAAGGCGGCATTAAGTACCTCAGCGTTTTCCTCATCCTTGGTGACAATGTTCTCCTCCCCTCCCCATCCAATAAAGAATGGAAATTCTCCTTGCTTCTCTTTATGTTGTTAATATATTTGTAAAAATATTTTTTGTTATCCCTTACAACCGTGGCCAGACTGAGGTCTAGCTGGGCTTTTGCCTTTCTAATTTTCTCTCTGCTTGACCTAATGAGACCCTTGTACTCTTCATGAGTTGCCTGCCCCTTCTTCCAAAGGTGATAAACTCTCTTTTTTTCCCTGAGTCCCAGCCAAATCTCTTTGTTCAGCAACGCTGATCATCTCCCCTGCCAGCTTGTCTTATGGCACATAGGGACAGCCTGCTCCTGCAGCTTTAAGATTTCCTTCCTGAAGAATGTCCAGCCTTCCTGGACCCCTTGGCCGATCAGGACTGCCTCCCAAGGGACTCTATCAAAGTCTCCTGAACAGGCCAATTTTCTAGGAAATGGGAGAAAATAACTAAAACTGCTAAAAAGGAATTCTCTCCAGTCCCTCTCCTGAGACCATTATGGTAGGGAACTGATCCTGAATATAAATAACAATAATAAATATGCTCAAACCTTGGACCAAGTCTTGTAAATAATGAAAGACAGTCCAGTACTGACAGGCTGCAATTTTTACTGCTTCATTTCAGAGTGATGTTGGAAAATGGAAGTCAGTTGCAGTGTTCTTTGGGGGTGTTGGGTGACAATAATGCAAAGACTTTTAACAGAGGTATTGAAAGGCAAGGGGCAAGGGGAGAAATAGTTACCATATTCATGTGAATAATCCACCTTCAGATAACCTGCACTTTTTTAAAAGAACTCTTCCTTGAAAATAAGTCCACAGATAACCCAGAGCTACTGATAAGGCACATAAAAGTAGAAACAGAACACATCAAAGGGAGAGACACATGTTGGTTGAAACAAATCTGACAGCATTGTGTCAGAAAGAGGGCACGTTAAGAAAGAGATGGGCATTACATGGGCTCAGAGGCAGGGAAGCACAGAGTGAAGAGTGTTGTGAGATCCTGTACACACATGGAATTCACATTTCTGCTCAGGCTTAAGGTTGATTTTTGCTTATTAGTTTTTTAAACAGAACTATGTCACCCATATGAAAATGCAACCAATAATACTGTTAATGTATTTCTGTAATACCTGAAAATACCTTTGCAAATATTAATAATTTTCATATCAACATATTATATAGTATGTAAATAGTATCATCTGCCTTTTTGAGCATGGAAAAGTGAGGCACAGAGAGATCGACTGACATGTTGAAATCATAGTACACCTTGGTAGTTTAGAAGGAAGCATAAACCCAAATGTCTTACATCTAGTTGGCCAATCAAGGTATCTTTTCATGCCATGCCTTTTCTCATGAAAATGTTCTGTGTTTATGATGTAAGGCAGCCTTGAAACAAGTAGTTTCCTGAAGTATGTAAAAGAAAGTAAATGCAATAGTTTAGAAAATATTATCCCAATAAAAATAGTTTAGAAAATATGATCCAAATAAAAAACTTCCGGAATATTTCTGTTTTACTTTTGATGCATATATATGTAGTTATACATATAAATGCTGTTATTCATGTCATTATGTAAGAAAACTTGCCATGAGATACTTTTATTTTTAATTAAGGATGCAGATCCTAGTTCAAAACACTAGACATTATATTAACAGGTGCATAACAAGAAATTTATGAAGGCGAAAAAGGAAACTGTGTAACAAACAATGAGATGTAGGACTTGAAGTAATAATGGCTGTTCTGTGATCTTTCATGAACCAGGTGAGTGATGATACAAAATTATAGTCTCCACTGGAAACATGAAGGCAAGGGAACATGTCAAAAATAGATCAGACAACAAGACTGACAGCAGAACAGAGAATCCTTTCAATGCTTATCTGCGTTGGAATGTAAACCAGGCTGCTAATTAACTCCTACACCAAATGATATCTAGATTAAAGTGAAATGAGTTGACAATTTACATGCAGATTTTTATGGCTATGGGCCTACATCACAAACTCTGACTTTGTAACTGGTGTTGCTTGCTCTCATATTAAAACAGTAAGTCCAAGTTGTAAATGTGTGTGGTCTATGTGCATGTTTCTACATAGTCTTTGAACAAATCATAGAAAAATTTACATAAAACTCAATGACAATTCACACAGACTTGTTGCTTGTTCCACTTCATGTCAAAGCATAGTTCAGATACTCAACTTTTTATTTCATGCAGCTGTTGCATCCAGCATTAATCAAATCTTGAAAAAAAAAAAAGGAAGAAACCTTACAAGAAAGTTGTCAAAAGGTGGAAACTATCTCAAGATAAATGTTTCATCTTTTTCACAGGACTAAACATTTTGACCTTACCTATGAAACAGAAAATATTGACAGTGATCCATAAGCCAGATACGTTCTACATTAATTGTTGTCTCTCCACGTTTCATTTACACACATGTACACATACTGCCAGAATGGAATGAGGTTCCAAGGTGTCACCTTTCCCATCATATTCTTGTTAATGTCCATGCCAGAAGCCCAGAGTGAATCTGTCTCAAAGAGGAACTCCTAGCAAAGGCCGTAGCAGAAATAAAGCCACGCTGCTACCCAGAACGCTCTGGGTGACTAAAGCTAACAAAGCAGTATTGTAAAAGGTGACACATTGGGTTGGAGAGCTTCCCCCTCCTCATCTATTATAGGAATGACTGGGCAACTCGTGATTGCTTCAGTTGGCAGCTCAATGTAAGAGCTCCTCCTGCTGACCCCCATCACAACATCATCCTAGCGATGAGTCTTAAGTAGCAAAATGCTTTGCCGAAGAACAGAGAGTCGGGCAAAAGAGTTCAAAGACAACTGAGGGATGTATGAAGATTACTTGAAAAGGACATAAATACATAAGCAGAATATGGAAGAAATATTCCTAACACACTTTTGAAGAAATATTCTTAACACCGATGCCTGTGTATTAAATTTCATGCATAGGTGTGGAAATCTTGAGGCTTTCCTTATTTTAAAAAACATAAATGGACACATCACTGAAAGGGATTTGCTGCTTTGGGAGACTTAATCTTTCTTTGATTGGAAAATTCAGACAAACTGTAAAAAAAAAAGAAAACAAACCACTAACAGCAAATGAGGCTAAGGGAGTACCAAAATGTAAACATAGGAGCATAAACCGCATCACAATAGCCTCCCTATGACTTAGGATAAATACTGCTGTCACCTGTGCTATACTAAAATGGGAATTAGCACTACAGTACCTTTGTGTTAATGATATGTTATAGTAGCCACAGCAGCTTAGACATTCTTCCTTTCTAAGGTTTGCTCTTGTCACATCCTTTAGAAACCGGTCAGTCCTGTGGATTAACATGTAAATTTCCTCTAGTTTCTGCTCTGCAGCCTAAATAGCCCCGTACAGCTAGCGATGACCACTTTGTTAATGAACTTTAGCAGCCACACAGCATTACACCACTTTAGCTCTGCTCTGCTTATTAGGCTGAACAATGAATAATCACATGAACCACCAGAAATTTAGCAGTGCCAAAATATCACCATTTCACTTTTTGCCTTCTCGACAGTTTTAAAGAGATCTATTTTCAGCGTAATTTAGCAATCATGTTATGAAGTAAGACACTATGTTATTCTTTAAAATGACAATGCTTAAAACAAAAATTATTGTTGTCATCTCTTTCAGATTGAATTTAAACTTCAAGCAGGTATTTCCTTCCATTTTTCGCTTTCCAAAGGAGATCGTGTTGGAAACACAGGGCTGATGACAGGGTCTTGAGAGTAAGCCAGTGAATTACAATGACAAGAACCATTCTTAAGTGCTTTAACAGTGGATCATCCAAGGGGAAAAGAGGAAGATTAGGGCCTTACATCTCTAGCGGGTACTTCACATCTGACTTACTGGATGCTGGTAAATGTAGGTTATCATTGTTTAGAAAGTTGGCCAAGCCCTCTCCAAACAATTGATGTACTATTAATGGGATATAATGTTATGAGCCGGAAATGTTCCTATGAATACCTGCTCTTTGAAGAGGTGAAAGGTTTACCCCTTTGTGTTGCCTTTTTTGTCTTTTCTTTTTAAACAGTTTTAAAGCTGGATGACATAATTATTGCTCCAATTACATTGCACTGAGAGAAGCCAGCTGACAAACATTGCAGAAAGATTGCAAAGCTGCAGTTTGAAACAAAATCTCAAACATTTAAATAAGTAAATAGTCAGCTGAATGTCATCAGCTTAAAGCCTTGAAGGAAGAATAATGAAATGATCATCTGAGGAGATGTATGGGTAATAGTTATATAAATATATTGTATCTCTCCTTATGTCTGGCTAAATCAGAATCCTCCATATTTTTGCTTCTACACTGCTATTTAACATTGATTTTGGCCCCTGTGCACAAGGCCTGAAAGACCGTTGTTGCAAGAGTGGGATTACACAAAAAGAAAGGAGGAAAGAATTCCTGGCTGTCTTCACTGTATTGCTTAGTATGACTTAACTGTTGCAAGCGGTTTTCTAAACACCTTGAAGAAGGATAGAGCAGTAACATCTCCTGTTATGCTGTCTTCTAGAGTTTCTGATGGCATATTGACTCTGTACATTAGGCTTCTCCAAAGACGGTATGTCTTTCTAAACATCAGTCCCACCTAACGTAGCTGACATTAATGTTGTACATTTAGATTATAACATAGACAGCTTGACAAATTTATCTCCAAACTACACACAAAACTGAGTTCACCCATGGCTGCAGTGCAACTATTGTGTTGGCAATCACAGTTTCAGAAGTGTCCACTGCTACTAACTGCCAAAGAACTTTGATCGGTAGTAGTCCATGATGACAGTCCATCATATCTGGTCTAGGAACAGCTACCACCTAGACCCTAGTCACAGCAGAGTTAAATAAAATGGGTGTGCTACACACATAAATTATAAAGTAAAATGTCAAAATAAATCACAGCTCACTAAAGTTATCTGTGTCACGGTGAGGCCTGATCTGTTCAGTAACTGCAACACAGCTCTCCACAAACAATTAAAGGAAACTCGAGGAAGCCTGTTCACTGATCCCTTAAGCAAAGCAGTTTCAGGAGATAGAATGTAGCACAAAAACTTTCATATGACTCTCCATCCCTTGAAATGATGCCACCAATGAATACATGCCAAGTGGTTAGTGAAACGGGTGTGTGACAGACTCGTGTACATTGGAAACACGTGAATTATGTCAGCCAGCCTGGTTCTTGTTGGGCTTTTGTCCAGAAAGGATATCTGTTTTGATTCCCTATATCAGAACACAATAGACTGGAAAATAGTTTACAGGAAGATGGAGTAAGCGAGTGCCTGGATCTAAAATTCACAGCTGTCCAACTGCTTCGCTTATGCACTGAATGGAATATCCTAAGAGTGGGGAAGAAGTTTGGATTCAGAATTGTCCACCGAGATCAGGAGTATGTTACTTTACTAGTTCTTTACTGGATGACAATATAGAATGTCTCTGGGAGACAAAGGTGGTCTAGGTGGTGCTTTTCACATAAGTTTTCTAGTTCAGTTAAAAACTTAAGATCTAAACACTTTGGTAAACCTTGTTCCCTCCTCTCATCCAAATCAATAAATCTTAGCTGGCATTGCTGTTTTCAGCTAAAAACTTCGGTGACTTTGAATATTTGACTCTAAAGATTCTTATTAAAAGTGGCGAAACTATATTCTGTGGAAAATGGACAATTTTTTTCAAAATAGTTAACAAAGTTGATCACAACCTCAATTTTATACACTGAGACAGTTCTGGCAGATAATTTCAAACACACCAGAAGGACTTCAGCCCTTTAATGAAGCTGGATCTGTTCTTGTGGATTGTGCAAACTGGACTGGGTTGCCCAGAAGGCTGTTGAGATGGGCAGCCATCTTCAAGTACAGAGTCATGAAACTGTTGTAGAAGAAAATTGTTACATATTAAAGATACACGGGTTATGAATTTAAAGAGTATACGCTGTCAGGAAACAAAAAGATGGGGTTTTTTTATTTCTTCTGGGACAAAAATACTTCCAGCATGCCCCATTCACCATCATCTTCACTTGAAAGATGAAGCTGACCTTCAAGATGTAAATCTTCAAGATCTTTATATAGCAACTCTTCACAGCTGAGAGACTTTGAGTTTTAAGTGATGCATTTTGAGCTGTGCTCAGCCAATCTCCCTACACGCTGCTTTTCTGTAGATTAGTGAATCACTTTATTTTTCCATACAGCCCCCCCTTTCTGCTAGTACTGTTTACTCTGCCAGGCTCCAGCTATGTCTGTACTTATTTAGGTGCTACTCCTACAGTACCAGGACAAATAGCAAGCCTTTCCCTGGAAAAGGCTTAAAGTGCCACAGCAATTCCATCTTTACCTAGGCTGGCCATGTGACTGGCAGCACTCTACAGGGACCAGAGGAGTGCTGTCCTATCTTAGGAATCAAAGCCTTAAAGTATGTTTGTAAGAAAATGAGACTATTCTTGGCAGCTGTCTGTGGAAATGCAAACCCACTGTTCCAGACAGCCATGGCGTGGGGATTCAGTCCAAGCCACTCTGCCATAGGTGTGCATTAGAGCTATGTGCTAGGTACCCTGTACAGTAGCTCTGAAATGCAGCTCCTGCTTTGAGCTTACTCAGACAAAAGCACCCTGGAGGCCATTAACAATGTGTAGCACATGTTAACTCCTACATCCAACACAGTCATTCTCGACTGGAGTAGGGCACTATTAGCCTTCTCCCCTTCATTTCTCTTTCTGAACTCCCCTGTTGCAGCGTTCATAGGAAATCAGTCAATGAGTGGCTATGACTCTAAAAAAACTTTACTATATGAAATAATGTTTAAGATAAATATCAGCTATACTTTTGTAGATATGCTGCATTCTGAAAAAAACAGAGCCATTAAATAATGTACCCTAAAGTGAAAACTAGTCTAGGAAGCTCTTTTTCTATATTGCTCCTTTTCTGCAGTCATTTTTCTTTTTGCATGAACAAGTGAGAAAAATATGTATATTTTATGTGTGTGTGTATAAACACATATATTTTTATATATCTGTCTATCAAAGTTCTCATATGTTTTCCTTGCTGTGTACTGAATGCGATAAAATCCCACTTCTTGGAGGGAGAGTTGACTGCAGGGTGAGTGTGCAGAGACTGGCAGTGTTTTATGAAACCTGGCAAATGTAGTTGTAATAACGATAGACGTGTCAACATCCAAATGTCAACATCCATAGTTTTCTGGCCAGACATTTAATCTTTTATTGCCTGGAGATACTTATTACTCTTTATAAAAATCCCCCAATGACTATTAACAGATGCATTGTATTTATACATACTTATTTACCTAGTGTTATAGAAGTGAATGACACTGTAAATAAATCAACAGTGCAAAGAAGCTATATTAAATATTGAAAAAGAGAGAAAAAAGGCAGAGAAAATCTCACTTACATGAAAAGATCTTCCTATGAAATAAAATATTTCTTACAGTTGCTTGTATTCACATCATAGTTGCATTCCCTCTTCCACAATATTCTGTAGTGGGACTGAGCCTGTGACATCATTGTCTTATTATGGGCACTGATTCTGGGCTGAAGTTCATCATCCTGTCAACAGCAAGTATGACCATTTTCAGGGCAAGGACATGTCAGGACACCTGGGACACATTTGTATATACAGTGTTTTCCTGCTGTCTGTCTGCCTGCTGCCTAAACACAATCCCACCCACATTCCACTTAAAGTCCACAGTGGGATAAGGACAAGGGAAAGGAGGAGAAGGACATGGGGGTGGGGAGAAGAGGGAAAAGTGTTGATAAGAGAGTACAATGACTGGAATGTATAAATTGTGGGGGAAGTATTAATGTTTGTTCTGTGAAGAGGTTTCGTCTTAGAGGAGCAGGAGAAAATAGCAATCAAAGACAGACAGGAGGAACTGCTTAGAGGAGTTTTTAATAATTAAAATGTAAATATTTTATCTATTATTTATCTCTATACTGCTATCTCTTTGCATATACATACAGGTATGTATCTACAAGTACATAAACCAGAAAAGAGTTAAAATTGTGTTTCCAGTATAAATCATGTATCTTCTTTCTCACTATGTCTAACTAAATAAATTCAGTTCAACTGCTCGGGGAAAGTAGGGATACTGACTGTCATTCCTTATTTTGGAATAGTTTGTACATGCGCATTGTACATTTCATTCCTTGTCCATATGCAAAAGCTGTAACATAGTATTTGACTTTCAGTTTTCATGAACTGTCAGAAGCGTAGATTGATGTCTCTTTAAAAGTATCTACAGTGACACCATCCCTTCAAAACTATACAATGCAATACCAGTTTCAGGATTCATAATATCAATTCAGCATTACTAATTCTTTCAGATTCAGGGTCTTCCTTTATGTTCCTCCATTCAAAACTGACCCTTTAACATAGGAATTCTTGTACCTCAAGGCAGAAAAAAGTGTGTTGTGTGCTAGAGAATGGAATATCACAAATCAGTCTATGTCTATCTACCCTGGTAGTAAAGAGGGCAGAAAAGGAACTAAGACCTTGCACATGAGTGTGACAAGATTTGGAATAAATAATTTAGTGATGTTTAGGACTGGAGAACATTAGAGCAAAATTTGCAGTAATTCTTTTTATTTATGAATAAGCCACTCATGTAAAATCTACATCCTGTGGAGTAACTGTAGGTGCCTAATTGACTGCCTGTAAGCAAACCATTACAACTCTATTACTCCATCAGCTGTAGGGAGGACACAGTGGGAAAAAACAATTTGTAAGTAAAGTTTTCTCACCCCTGCCTTGTGGTGAACTCCTCAGCTGCTTTTCACATTCAAAATCCAGAATGTGTCTCTTCTCACAAACTCCCTGTCTGTGCAGTGCTGGCATACACAGCATGCTATGCTATGGCAATTGTGCCAGATAATTAGAAACAAATTTAGCCCTGGTACAAGCATACACACAGTTCCCAACAAAACCACTGTATTTATTAAGAAAAATGTCACATTAAGAAAGAAGTTCTGTGACACTTATATAAGTGTGAATGTGTCATAATACAACATCAACAGATCTCCAGCTCTTCTTGTTTATCTTCACTTTGTCTCTCTCTAGAAGTAGCCTAAGAGTAATGACTGCAACAGAAGGTGGAAAAAATTGGAAAGCAATGGGATGGGAGTGATTAAATATATTATTTTAAAGGTATATTTTTATTGGCAATGGCTTGTGGTTAGAAAATAATGTCTATCATTTTCTGAAGAATGTACATAGAAGAAAATCCTCTTAGAAGTCATCATATACATTAACATCAAACTTTATACTACTTCCTTCAGCTTTCCTCAGCTTAGACTTCTAGTTTCAGGCTACAGAAATGGGTAATACATAGTACAATAGAAAAACAAAAATTAGTTCACTCCCATCTTCTAATTTGCTGTGTATCTGAAAAGATCTCTAACCAGAGCCAATATAAAAAGTACTGCTAATCTGTGCAGAGAGCGCAGTCTGCTGTGAGGAATGTCCCCCTGTGACCCAAGCAGTACTCCAGAGTCCTAAAGGAGATACTCAGGAAATGTGGTGACAGCAAACTTTTCTGAAAACTTTAAAACTTCCGTCTTCTGTTTGGATAAGATATACCAAGAGAAAGGCCAGTTGGAATTCAAAAATGCAAAACTAGAAACGAATATGGATATGTATTTATATATATGCATATAAATCTCTCTCTATATATAATTTCTTAACAGTTAAACACTGTCTTAAAAACTTCATGAAAATTTGGAATTGGTTTCACTTCAAGTTTGAGGAAGTTTAAATAAGTTCTTGTTTTATCAGATGGAGTCCATCTACCACACTCATCTCTGTAGATTAACTGATTATTGCCCATAATCTACAAATTTGACCAGACATCAGTGGAGGTGCAAAGAAGAACCACACCTTAAAAAGGGTCAGGATTGATCCTTGTGCATATGATGTGTTGTCTCTTATTAAAAACAACGAACAAGGAGGACAGAGCTGCTAGTCAGCAGCCTTTTATAATCTTCATGTTTCTGCATACTTAGCATGCAGCTCCCTTATGATGGAGGCAGAAAATCACAAGTGATTACTGCTTGTGAGAACTCATTAAACTGAGATAACTCAATTGCTTGCAATCACATATATTCACCCTTATTTATCTCAGCATCTGCTGTATTCTGTCTGCTGGCCACCGTCCCTATGAGCCAAGGGATCATCTGAAAGGATTGAGGTCTTTGAGATTTGAACACATGAGAGTTCCACATGGTGAAAAATTCAAGGTACTCTAATTGTACTTAATGACATTGGATGTCTTCAGCTTCAAAAGTAAACAAAAGAAAATCAGAGAAAAAAGAAATTAAAAAATGGACTGAGACTACGTGTTGGATGAAGATGTTCAGCTTTATTCAGAAGCAGTTACACTGAGGAAACATGGCAGTAGAGGGAATTAGTGGTTTCTGTTCCTGGGAAAGAGGTTTACAGGTATGTCTGCCTCTTTTTTACAACCCAGGTATCCATCTTGTTAACTTTTAAGGATTTTCTCTTTGTGCTTATAGTCTTTTTAAAAGTTATAAAGGTATTAATAAGAATCTCTGGCATATATGGGACCATTCTTAAGCCATGGGGAAAGTCAGAGGTGTTTCTACATTTTTCCATACACTATTTTCTTCCTTACAGGCTTCCTTCTTGTCAATATGTTTTCACGATATAGCTCAGAACAATACTATTCTACTGTTTACCTGCTTAGACAGTGATAAGCACTAAGAAAATGATGTACAGCACCTGAAAGAAAAACAAAAATGAAAACAACAAACCACAAACCAGAAAAAAACTCCACAAGTAAGATATACAGAAACATCTCAAAATTAAACAGGCACAACTGTTAGAGCTCAAGGTCTAGAAAAAATAAGGAGGTTTGCCCCTACCTTTTCTGTATGTCTTGTTATTTTGGGTAAAAACAAGTCTTATTTTAAATTTGAATAATTTTCTCAGATCAGGCTTTTTATTGTTTCTCGGGTACACCTAAATTCTAGTTAGAAGCTCAAAAAGTAAAATAACAAAACTCTTATGCAGAGGCAATGTCCAGGACAATCCAACGTGAAACCCAAAACAGCACTTAGGAACCTACCATGCAGTTACAGTGTAATTTAAACACTTATATCCACAAGGTTGATCTAAAAAACTCAGTGTACACACATGTCTGAGAGTCCATAGATAATCTAAGTTTTCTAACTTGGTGTGTCACTGCGCACATCCAAATATGTCACCCTCAGCTGAATGAAATATCTAAATGCACATCCTCCCCACCCAGTCCATCGGGGATGCAAAACAGTGTGTCCTTGTGCTAAGCTCTCTCAGCGGCCAGGTTCAATAGGTGTGCTCTGACCTAACTTCATGCATGACGACAACATCAACTTCAGCACATTGCATAGCTCCCACAGTCATTTTCATTTGAAAATAGGTCAGGAGAATGCGACAAGTACTTTCATAGCAAACTGTTATGCAAAATGTGTTTAGTTATATCACCACCTCCTCCTCCTCCCCCTTCTCGCTGGCTATCTTCTGAAAGAGAAGCAAGAGACAGTTGTCTTTGCTGACGCTTCATATGACTAACACAGAGAAGTGCAGGCAAAGGGTTTTGGTTGCAAATCTCAGTTCCACAGAACCTAATTTGGACTATGGATAAGTGTCTAAATTCAGGAGAAAGACAAAATTTTGGATGCTTCCCTCTCTTTGACATTTTCAAATGTGTAGCATAGACATCTTCCATCCAAACATATTGGCTGATATGAGTCATGTTTGAGGGCTGTACTGGAAAGTTTACATGTCCCACACTGCACCATGAATTCCACTCCTCAGACTTGCATTTAATTTTGAGGCACTGAGTCAGTGAACAGTCCTCCAGTACTTTTTTTTTTTTTTTTTTCTGATTTGGGCCCTTAACCAGATTTTTGAAAGCCCAAGATAAAGCCTAATCAACTTTGTTCCATGGATCTAGGAGTGTCCAGTGCCTTTCTCTTCTGGATATCCAAATGAAGGAAGTTAGATCCTAGCATTGTCAAATGGGCACCAAATAACTTGAAAACCAAAAAACAGTTATTCCAAAGAACTTCTGGCCAGTACCAGAAATTAAAGGACATTGGTAGCCCCAGAAAAAGTTCTGTTTAGCAAATGAAATATAAAAATAGAGGATCAGGCCTCCTTTACTGTGAACTCTCTAAGCCCTCCCTGCCTCTACCAGCTTCAGCAAGAGTAAGAAAGTCAAAGCAGCACAGATATTTTGTTTTGTTCATTTTATTCACAAAGATGACAACGATTTTGACATCTCTGAGCAAGTTTTGTGTTTCACAAAGCTACCTGCAAATGAAGCAAAGGGTGCAGTGACAAGATAAACCAACAATAGTAATTTTATTTGTACAGACAGTTCAGAAAAGAGTTGTTATGTGTAACAAGAAAAAATGAAATCCTTAGTTAATATAATTTTCCTGATATTCAAGTCAGTGTCTACTTTCTCACTTCCTTACAACACTACAGGCTTGCAATCATGTTGCAACTGCTATTATAGTCTAACCTGGACAATCACAAGCATGCAGAGGTCCAAATCTGTGCTCTTTGGAATACTGTTTTTGAAATGCAGGCAGTTGCAGTATTGGGAAATTTTTGGAAAGGGTTGAATGAATTTAATTTCATCCATGAAATTTAGATACTTCCATTTTTCTCTCTTATATTTTCCCTGTGAATTATCTGTCAGATAATTAGCACAGCCAGAATTACTGGGCTATGAAGACACATGTTCTAGTCCATGCCACTCAACCTACACAGCTCCCTTTCAAATACCATGTGCTATTTTCCCAGTGTAAATCCTCTTCAGAAATGAGATATTAAAGTTTTCTGAATCAAAACCCTTGATAAAGATTGGTTCATAGCACCTCTAAATCGGTTTTGTTAGCCTCTTGTTAAGGGTACTGGAACAGAGAGGTGAAATAAATAGCCTTATGGTCACTGAGTGAGTTAGAAATTAAATCCAGCATGAACTTTCCTACTGTGGTCATCAGACTACACTTTCTCCCTCCCAAAGCTGGCTTTTTCCAAGATCTATTCTTGTAATGCTCAAGGGGACAGACTTAACTGTTTTATTTTTAATGAAAATCCTATGTGGTCAGTGGGTATTAACTTGTACTAAAATATTTGTGAAGGTCTATGCTAAAGGCTCGTTGACACTATCAAAGATATAACAAGCATGCTGATCTCTGTTTTCATTTTATTTTTGTTTTTGGATTTCCTGATCTGTTCCTGCCCCTCAAAACATTGAGCAGGGCTCCCTGGAGCTCTTTTTTTAGGTATCACAGTGTGGGTGCATGCATATCATGTAAGTGCTGATAAACGAGGCCAGGTATATTTTAATAACCTTCGATGTGGAAGGCATTTGTGCACCACTCTTACACACAGTCAGTCACTGTGTATTTTGGCAAAGCAAGATCCATTTCTGAAGAAAGAGAACTATTTCCATCCTTAATAAGTCATTCCAAGTTTCCTGTGATGTTATAAATAATTGGGCAAGTAGCCGGCTTTATTCTTCCTAATTTGATATGGCAGGCTCGGAGAGCAGAAAAGTTCGGTCTCAACATAAGCACTAGAGTTGGACTTTGACCAAGATTTCCCCCTTCCCTCTCCTAATGAGATAAAGTTTATCATAAAACGTATTTACCAAGGCAGTTGAGACAGGGCCCAGGCTTCACATCTATTTCCTAGGAGCCCCCTGCTCATAGTCAGTCCTGCGTGCTGCGTGCATGAGATCACAGCACGCTGGGTTTGCTTTGGGGAACTGGCAGCTAGGCTGACAGTCTTAGCTAATGCACTTGTCATCTGGGAAAATAAAAAAGTGCTTGCAAAACACAGCTTAAATTAGTTTGTGAGTAATTGGAAAAGGAAATATAAAGTCACACTGTTTTATATGCATGTCAGGAAGGAGGTGAGGTGATACATTGAGTACCTGGGTTACTGGCAAAGGTCAAGCACCGTCATGACAGGCTGAGATTTTTTCAAAACTTTGGAGACATACAACGATCTTCACGGAACTTTCAAGAGCTGCACAATGCAAAGACGTGAGGCGGTTGCAGAGCTTATTTTTATACATGAAAGAAGGTCAATTGAAAAGACACATTCCTTCATAATTGTAAGAGCGACAAGAAGAACTTGTGATTATACTAGAACGTGAAAAGGGTTTTTTTTAAATCTGCCTCTGCAAATGATGTTTTGCAACATTTTGGAAAAGTCATTCAAGCTGTTTCTAATTGTCATTCAACTGTAAAAAAAGTTAAATAAATAACTCTCTACCTATGTCTTGGAAATTCAGGAAAATTAATTAGATAATGTTATTGAAATCACTTATAGGCGCTCTATAATACTACTGCAGGCCAAAGCAGTGCATTGATGTTCATTACTTTCAAATACAAGGAAAAGGGTTTAGGTTTTTTTTTGTTCAAATGCCTCAGGTCACATTTTCAGATCAGCTTCATTTCCAGAATGCAATCCAGATGTATTGTTATGGATTTTAAAATAAAATTATTGCTTAAAGGTAAAACATGATAATAAGAAAATGAACTTGTTCTGATGAGTCATAACATAAAGTAATTTCCCTTTAAAAACAAAACTAAAACCTCACTTTGCTCCCTTAACCCAGATGGTATTCTTTGAGAAGAGGTAACATACCCAACTTGGATCTATTATGCTTCCTAAAACACTCTGCATTCCTAAAAAAAATTGTTATAGGGGAATTAAGGATTTTTTCCTAAAGAAGTCTACTCCCGATTTTAAATTCCGTATTAAGAAAATTAAGAAACTATTAGCTGAGTTATACTTTCCTATAATTTGTATGACATCTTGAGAAAGAGTACCCAAGTACCTCTTCTCATCCCCTCTCTCTTCTCAACCTCTCTTTCCAATGGAGGTTGGAGAGATATAGAGAGACTGAACGGTTTGCTTGGGTAGTGAGGTAGCCCTGTTGTCTGGATCAGAACAGTTTCTGCTTCTGCAACAGCAGTTCTGAGCAACACAACCTGGCTGCTTTCTGGCAACCGTAAACCTGAATCCGATTTCCACAAAGGTTGCTTCACGCCACTCAGGTGGTGGAAAGGAGTCTTAAAGTGAGTATAAATCATATTTATACCTCCTACAAGGCCTCTTTATATGGCTAAGTCAGTGGAAAGTTGCTTTGGTGTAAATGCACTTTAGGCCCTCATACTTTTAATTTGGCATAAAAAAGGAGAGAAAAAAAAGAGAAAGAAAACCCTTTCAATGTCCCAAGTTGGATAATAGCCATACTGTAACATAAGCTAGGGTTTCAAAGGTGTCTCAGGAAACAGGTCCCCAGCTTCCATTCACTTTTCAAGGGGGCTGAGTGACTCACTTCCTTAGACCTGTTTGAAACCCTATCCAGAACGATTACTCTGTCTGCGTACAACTAGATTGTTTTCTAATGTCTGGCTGCAGTCTCACAGACCCACTATCACAAAGACTCGACTTTGGGTCAAGCAATAGACCTCTTTGTTTTCAGCATTGGAAGTCGTACTTAGCAGTACACACATTCAAGCTGTAGCTGGCAAAAGTATTGTTTTTGCCTGTGGCATCACTATAGTGCCATCTCACAGGAGTTAGTCGGGATGAGGATTGGCCTGTGCTTGAATCCTTACATGGCAGGTTCCCAAGCAAAACACCAGGTGTTAGTCATTCTGTAGGTCTCATTACTCCCTTTGAGTCAACAGTGAACCATTGCCCCAGAATTTCAAAAACAGCCAGCAGCAGAATTACCCTGTGACCAACCGGTGACTGCAGGGTCAAGGGGTTTTGATCCACACCTACCAAGGTTGTTTGTCTTCCTGAAATGCCAGGGGCATTCGCAAAAGTTAGATCCCATTCTGTTAGAAGTACACAGATTTCCCTGCTCACTGCAGGGGGGTTGGACTAGATGAACTTTAAAGGTCCCTTCCAACCCAAAGATTCTATGATTCTATGATTCTATGTATGTGAAGAGACTGCTCATGCTTCCATTTTGAGTAAATAGGCTGAGGAGTTAGAAGAAGACAGGTCAAAAAGAAAATCATGGCAAAGAGATTTAGAGTTGGAATAGTTTCTGTGGTAGTTAAGAATCTAGTACAACCTCAGCTAATCTAACTGCAGAAAGCTGTCTAACTTCCCCCTACAGACAGTGGAGAGAGACAGGTGTCTGCAGAAGATGGTCCCTCTCTTCCCTGATGTTACAGAAACAGTAAAGATTACTCATCCCCTCGTGTTACCTTTCTCTGTCCATTGATAAAATAGGTACCTTAATGGATGAATTTATTGTTAAACAACTCCAACCTCCTTGGTTTTAAACCATTAATTGCAATATCATCAAATTTATACAATACTCTAAACACAGAATAAACTGAATTGTTTGCGAGCTGATATTGTATATACCTTTAAGAATCTTACTGATTCATGATACAGCAAATTAATGGTGGGATTCTTATAGAGAGAGATACAGACACACATACATGCATATGCATATACATGTTATATTCAATCAATTTCTGAAACTGTCACCAATGTAAACCAGCCAAAAGTCCTTTCAGGAAAGCAGAAAGTCAAAAGTACAAGGTGATTAATGATGACGGATTTTATTGATTTTATTAACAAATGAGTCCTCAAACAACTATTCTTTGTTCTATGGAGGCAAAATTCCTAGCACACTGAGCATCTAAGTATTTGCTAATTTATGATGTGTGAAGCAAGGTCACTGAATGCATTGTGTTTCTTTCCCCTCAATAAGTAATATTAGAAAATATCTCAAGTCTTAGCCCCTGCAGGAGCTTTGCAATAATAAATGTCAAACTTTTGGCATGGCCAGACTGATTTAGAACATCTAAACTGCAATTCACCCACTTGATTTTTAATAATTAGTTTGAAATCAGTCCACGATGGTACTAAACTGCAGCCATTTTCCACACTGACAGTATAATCTTAACTATCTACATCTTTATTTAGCCATCATGGTATTGATTTGGGTTTAATACAGGTTTGCAAATTACAAACCTCTAATATGTAAGAGACCCATTATAGATATCCAGGGAAGATCTTTTGGACTCTAAGATGCAAATCTTCTTACTTATCTGTAACCACCTATACCTTAAGCATCTGATCTAAGCTACATCTCTGGGTCTCGCTATGCTGAAAAACAAAGACAGGCTCCTGAAGAAGGTGATTAATTTCTCTTATGTTAGTCAGGACATTAAAAAAGAAGAGTCAGAATCTGGAGGTGTCTACCTTTGTTCAGTGACTATAAATGGAGTCTTAGTAAATATCTTATACCTTTAGATAGCTAAACTTAGGAAAGAATCCCACTCCTCATGACTACTAATGACTCTTCAGTAAATATCAGTCAAATCAGACATAAAGATTTTGTACCTTAAAGCAGAACAGCTGACAAAAGTCTACAGTAGAAGCTGACTTTTCATATACAGAATCATAGGATCATAGAATACTTTGGGTTGGAAGGGACCTTTAAAGGCCATCTAGTCCAACCCCCTGCAATGAGCCGGGACATCTTCAACTAGATCATGTTGCTCAGAGCCCCCTCCAACCTGACCTTGAATGTTTCCAGGGATGCGGCATGTAACACTTCTCTGAGCAACATATATATCTATATCTATCTATATCTATATC
>NW_010509873.1:0-1224 GCF_000687285.1 Phaethon lepturus
CTGTGTATTCTGTCAAAGGATGGGAAGGGGGTGGTGCTTAATGATGTATTGGATAGTGTGGCACCTGAGCATAACATAAATGGTATGGAATGAGGGGTGGCTACTGTCCTGGTTTCAGCTGGGGTAGAGTTAACTTTTCTTCACAGAAGCTAGTGTGAGGCTGTGTTTTGGATTTGTGCTGAAAACAATGTTGATGACATGCTGATGTTTTGAGTTGTTGCTAAGGAGTCAAGGACAGCCCAGCTTCTCATGCTGGGCTGCCAGTGAGCAGGTGGGGGTGCCCGGGGAGCTGGGAGGGGACACAGCTGGGACAGCTGACCCAGGCTGGCCAAAGGGATATTCCCTACCATATCACGTCTTGCTTGCTACCTAAAGTCGGGACAAAGAAGAAGGAAGGGATGGAGGGACATTTGGAGTTAAAGGATCTGTCTTCCTAAGAAACTATTATGTGTGATGGAGCCCTGCGTTTCCAGAGATGGCTGAACACCTGCCTGCCCATGGGAAGCAGTGAATGGAGTCCTTGCTTTGTTCTGCTTGTGTGTGTGGCTTTGGCTTTACCTATTAAACTGTCTTTATCTCAAACCATGAGTATTCTTACTTTTACTGTTCCAATTCTGTCCCCTGTCCCACCGTGAGGGAGTGAGCAAGTGGCTGTGTGGTGCTTAGCTGCTGGTTGGGGTTAAACCATGACATAACTGCAGCTTATTTTCTATCATTAAATCTGGAACAGACTATCTTCCTATTAAGTAGTATGTTTAAACATGATATTACAGTGCAAAGTAATTATCTTTCCTTAACTCTGTTAGCAGAGGCATTCTGCGCTTCCCAAGTTAGGAGGCCCAGCTTGGTTGTCTCAGGTTACCTACATGAAAAAATTGCTTGACTCCATCTATCTAGGTTTCATGGCTTATATTTAGGGAAAGTGGAACTAAACCTCACACTGACATCCAAATCAAGCCCTGCAATTACTGCACATGCCCTTACAGAAGTAACTTATTAAGGGGAGAGTGCACTTTCTGGCTGATTCAAAGATATGATTGACAAGGAACAAATCTAAAGGCTGTTTTTATTTTCTAATGATTTTGGCTTGCAGGCACAGACTTCATGTAGTCATTTAGCTTCATTTTTTCGATCCCTTCCAAGCATCAAACAAACTATCAACTCAGAACAGTAGCAGAAATTGTGGACAATGGCAAAATCTTGGAGTAATGATTGGGAAAGAGC
>NW_010509873.1:1255-17055 GCF_000687285.1 Phaethon lepturus
AGGAATCAGTTGGTGTTTCTGAAACAAATCTTTGCCTATGTTTTAAGATTTTTGTGTTGTGTTAGATGTGTTATATAGTATAAATTCTAAACAAAATGCAAAAGACCCTTAAATTCTCCCAGTAACTCTTTTGGAAGTTGTATTTTGGAAAGCTCATCTTGTCTTACTTTGCAATTTTAAGCAATCATTTTCTTGCAACTATTCCCAAATACTTTATCCCTCCCTTCCCCTGCCTTATTTAAACTAAACTTCAACTACATTTGCAGTCACTTGTATTAAAGGAATATACAATGAGATTGCAAACAAGAATACTAAGTGGGAACACCGTCTTTCATGGTACCAACACTTTTACCATGTTTTAACAAATTTATTAGAAAATAGATTTTTTCCCACTTCTAAACAAGAACTAACTCTCATTTTGCCCTTATAATATCAAAAAAAAACTTGCACATTAGACTAGACCACAACTAGAACAGTTTAGTTTAGAGAGGTCAGTGGAAGCTGATTATAATATAGAAACTCCAAGACTTTTAGAGGAGTTTCTATATTATCCAAGGCTTAGATTGGGCTTGAACTGATCACACTGGATTGAGTGAGAGGTCTCTGCGAATTTCTCTAGCTTGCCACTACTGATTTAACAAAAATCATTACAACATCATTAAAAAAAAAATTCCACAGTATGTTAAGGTATAAAATTTTAAGGCTTTGTATGTCTACCTTGTTGGGGGAAAGAAAAGAAGACTAATTGTTGTTTAGTTAAATCTAACTGGTGTTCCTGCATATATGTATTTACATTAAAAATGTGTGAAAGAGAGTATATAAATGAAGAAAATATATAAATACAAATAGTTTTTAAATCATAGTATATGAAATAAGAGTTGGAAAAATGGCACCAGGTG
The DNA here is from genome assembly GCF_000687285.1 of Phaethon lepturus. Taxonomy (NCBI): domain Eukaryota; kingdom Metazoa; phylum Chordata; class Aves; order Phaethontiformes; family Phaethontidae; genus Phaethon; species Phaethon lepturus. Next base: position 2,155 of record NW_010509873.1, read on the forward strand.
GTGTAAGTACAATTACAAAGTTTAAGAACCATAAAAGTCTGCTTTTCAAACTTTTATTGCAATAACTTTCATTGGATGTTTTTCCCCTCTCTTCTGTAACTAAAAGAGAGATCTCACTAGTATTAGCAAAGGCCAATAAAAGCTACTTTTATTGTGAGTGAAGAGACATTGCTGCCTCACATCATTAGAAACAATTTCTAGGCTCCCAGAAGTCACAGCTTAATTGATAAAACATTAGTGTGACAGAGAGAATTTGTCAAAAGTTAGACTTGTGAACTTACCAGAACTTAATGAAAACAAGCTGAAGGTTTTTTTTTAAACTATTGATTCTTTAAAAAGAAGTTCTATTTTTGCTTGCTACTTTTATCTATTATCTGTAGTATTTTTGTATTTTATAATAAAACCCACAAATATATGTATTTTTTAGATAGATTATTTTACATCCAGTGGTGTACATAATTCAGCTTTTTATTATGAATAATCTCTTGGTAATTCTCTCTGGTCTTTTAATGAGATGTTATTATAGATCTGATTTGGTTTTAACTTACTTCCATAATTATCTTCTCAAAAGCTATTGCTCCTCTACATATCATAAAAGTCTTCAGGTCTCTAATACGTCCCTCTAACATATTTTGATTCACCTTTAGTGAAGTAAGACCCTATGGCCACACTTGCTGCAGCAACTGAAAAACAAACCATACCTTTCTATAAAAAGATGTCAGTGAGGAGCTATACAATTATAGAATTATAAAAGCATAGAAATATCAGAAGGATGAACTATCAGAAGCAGTAAATATCCAAAGGTCATAGAGGCCAATTTGCCCAAACGCAATGAACCATCCTGACAGGTGCATATTCAGTCTTTCCTTTAGAAATAATGATGGAAGGATATTCCACCTGGCCCCATTGTGTATCATTTCAAGGTTTAGTTGCCATTGCAGTAAGTAGGATTTTCCTAATAATCAATATAAGTGTTTGTTGATAATGAAATTGTTGAATTCAAATATTTATAAAAATAGTTTTAAAACCAAAACACTAATATATTGCCATTATAATTTCCTTTCTAGATCGAACAAAACCAATTTCTTACCTCCCACTGTAGACCATGTTTTCTTAACTTCTTATCATTATTGTTCTGTTTTTCTCTCACTAATTACTATATCCTATTTTGTAAATGTGAGAACCCAAGATATACTCCAGCTGAAGACTCATTAAATGAAACAGAAAAGAACAATTTCTCTATATAAACAACAAAATTCACATCCCAGAATGAGATTTTTTTTTTTTTGAAAAGTGGCTTTATTGACATGTTGTGATGTAGTAGAAAGTTTGGTTTGCTTTGGTTTGGTTGCGGGGCAGTTGGAGGAGGGAGTCCTACCATACTTCTGCTTAGCCAGTTCTTCCCTGCTTTGTATTTTAACTCTTTTTTTCCCTGTTTGTTCTACTCTTTTATTTAATCCTGGACCTATCTGGATTCAAAACATCATTTCAGAGTGAAAGACAGTGGCAGATTTTAAAGAAGAGGTTTTCAACTAGTGGATGATTTCATTAGTTCTATTATATTTTTAGTTTACTTATGATAATGCCTGCTGAAATTGTGTCATAAAGCCTTTTAGAGTCAATATACAGTAATTACCTTTACTGTTTCCCTTTTTGACTAGGCCAGGTGTTCCATCAGGGCAAGAAATTAAGCTGGTTTGACAGGATGTTCTTAATACATCCATGTTGGTTGCTTTTCCTAATCAGTTCACTACCATCTAGCTTCTTGCAAACAGTCTGTTTAAAGATTTCTCCTATGATTTTTCTAAGAATCAGTCACAGTGTTTTGTTCCTCATGCCCGGCTTCTTCCTTTATCCTGTTTTGAGAGACACATCCTGAGCTGTCCCCCTTCTATGTTACATGGGATGTCTCTCATCTGCTACCAACTTTTGAAAGTAATTCTCAATGTTTTAGTGATTTATGTCATTAGCTTATTAAGTAGTCTGGGGCGAACATCATATGTTTATTGTATTTTTTTTTTTAACCAATCCCCTTCTGTTTACTGTGCACTCTTGTTAAGATGAAATGTTTTTATCCGGTAGAGTATACTTTGACAATGTTATAGACCTGCCATTTTCCTAGAGGGAGTGAGTTTTTAAAAAATATGCTACTTCATTTTACTTGTAGAAATGTAGAAAAGCTGAATAAACTTTGGAATCAAATTTTTTTGTCCCATGATACTATCTCAGTTTGAAACTACTTCACATGTTTGGTTTGAATAAAAATTTTCCACCATGTTTCTCTACTCTTACAGCATGATATAGTCTGTTTGCATCATCCTACTTGCTGCTTTTCTCCATTGCTTTACTGACTGTTTTTCTGCCCTGAAGTGATGAGTCTGCGTTCATGAACCACCCAGATTAGCATTGACCTGTTAGGAGTAAGAACTCTCCCATCTTATTGGGAAGAGATCTGGAGTGACTGCCTTAATGAAAGGAATCAGAGACAAGGTCTAAGCCTGGGATTATGACTGTCAGGCCTGGAAGTAGGAAAAAATCATCAGTCAGACTTGGTTGGCTTTGAAACCCAAATCTGTGTACATATCCACTCATGTCCGTAAGTGGCTGAGGGATCTGAGACCAGACTGAACAAATAAATTAAAATAAAATAGGTCTGAAAGACACTGAAATCTCTTCTGTGACTGATAAAGAAACTGAGCTTCAAAAGACCTTAAAAACAATTAAAATCTTAAAGGTTAAAAAAAATAAAAATCTGTATGTGTGAATCTCCTAATAAGCTGAAACTGTATCATTTTTTAGCAGTAAGCCAAGTACATAAGACAATCTAACTATTGCCCACGTTTTTCTAAGCACTCAGTATTTAGTTTTCTTGAGATGATTTTCATAAAAAGTTAAATATACCATTGTAAATGAAATGAATGAATTCTATAGACAAATAAGAAAACTACAACAAAGTGCACTAGAAAATAACTTGTTGGCTTTGTTATGTTTGGGGTTTGTTTTTGTTTTAAGTAAAGCAACAGATTTTAGCAAAGAAAAAGTTAAAGATAAGATACTTTTATTGGGTATACATGACAAGGTTTTTCTAGTGACGGGACTGCAGTCATGCTCTCTGTGAGGAGGGACCAGGAGCTGACCCCATATCCAACAGAGCCCATGGTTGGGCTGTAAAACAGACCCACTGCTGGCCAGAGCTGACCCCATCAGTGATGTTGGTGGTGCTTCTGTGATAACATATTTAAGAAAGGGTAAAAACACACTTTGAGAGAAAATTGGAGAGAAACAACCCTGCAGAAAACAGGGTCAGTGAAGGAGAGGGAGGAGGTGCTCCAGGTACTGGATCTCATAGAGGACCACACCAGAGCAGCTACCCATGCTGCAGCCCATGGAGCATCCTATGATGGAGCAGGTGGATATGCCCTGAAGGAAGCTGCAGCCTGTGGAGAGCCTGCACTGGAGCAGGCTCCTGGAAGGAGCTCATGGAGAGGAGTCCACATAGGAGCAGGTGATGGTCATTGGTGAGAGATCTCCTTGTCTTTATCTTCACCCAGGAGGTTTTTTTCTATTTGATTTTCTCCCTCTACTCTGCTGAGGAGGGGGAGAGACAGAGCAGCGTGGTGGATGCTTGGCAGCCACCACAGTACGCCTTAAAGGAAAGTCACTGAAATTGGGCACCAAAGAGGTGAATCCTTAAAGGACTTCTTCCAGTTCACTAGAAAACAGGAGTAATACACAGTCCTCAAGTTACCTAATCAAAATATTACATCATTAACAGAAATTTCTTGTGATGCATAAGACATTTTACAATTTTACACAATTTTAATTGAAATCATGATAATACATCATAACTAGCAGCTGGTTGTTGTAAAACAAGTGAAAAACAATCATTTTGACATGATCAGAGAGTTCTGTGCAGGGGTTTTAAAAATAATAACCATTATTTAGAATAGCTACTTGGCTGGTCTTGCTCCACTTAAAATAAAAAATAGAAGACAAAGGTAGAGTGATATAACATATATTTCAGCTAGCTTTTAAGAGATGTCACCTTCAGGACAGACCTCAAGTTTACTGACAAAGTGATTCTGAAAGCTAGCTTAGACCAGTTATCACTTTTAAAACTGGTAACATTAGGTGAAATAAATCTCACTTGAGGCTTTTGTGGAAGCAGTATGAGGGACTTAACCTAATAGCTTCTTTCACTGGCAATCTGTTAAAAAAAATCTTGAAAATCTTACACCTTTTTCCATTTCTCTGCTCTCTCTCATAAAGAAGATTTAAAAGGAAGTAATATTTAAAAGGATTTAAAATTATGGAAGAACATTTCACAGTCTAGTAGTTTAAGTATCAAAGAGGAAGTGAAAAGAAATGAAGAAAGATTCATTTTAAAGTTAAAAGGGAAAATTAATCATGTAGTCTGACATCCCATACAATAGACCTTCATCTATTTACACCTATACTAAGCCCAAAAAATTTGTTTGACCAAACAGGATGCTCTGTAAAGACTTCTGATTATGACGATTTCAATCCACCCCACTAGGCAGTTTGTTCCAATGATTAAGATATTTGAAATTGTTTTGCATGTGCAATATATGGCTGTACATATTATATCATCAGAAGATACAGCTAAACTTCTGAAAAAGTTTGCTTATTTTATTTATATTATCATCTTGGAACCATGTACAAGAAAAAGAAGAGATGGCAGAGGACAAAGGTAAATATTGCGGGAATGCAAATACAAAGAAAGTAGGATTAATTTGCCATTGATAAAGCATATTCTAGTTTAATCTTTAACACTTAGATAGTTATTTCCCAAACATAATTGATGTAAACCTAAAAGAAAGATATCAGGCAGATGAGATTAATTCCATTCTGGAAGTACCTGTTTATCTATGTTGGCTACACAAGAATCTCAGTCAGAATTTCTAAACTTTAAAAGACCAAAATTAAAAAAGAATAATCTTGATCAGTGAAATCATATAATTTATGTATAATAATAACTAAGATGATAACGTTGTTGGTTTCAACACTTTAGTATACTGAAGATTATTACATGGATACATACAATTTTATAATATGAAATATATAATTTCATTGTATGAAACATTTCATTGGTGATAAAATGGACTATAAATTATAAATAGCTGAGCAATAATCATTCCCCCCTTTTCTGGGAAAGGAAGGTAGGACCTTTTAAATATTTTAAAATCAAACATTTTCTTTTTTAAATTGCCATCATTGTACTGTGTTAATGTATGTTATTTGTAAAGTGTTAAAAGCTAGAATTTTATTTTTTAGCTTATGGCAGATTTCATAAACTTCTTATCTAGATATCATTCTATAAATTCTAAAGTCTTTACTTCCTTGGGAATTTTTGTTGAGTACAAGGAGTGTGTAAAAAAATAAAAACTTCAAATTTTATCCCAAAGTGTCTAGAAAGAGAACACTTTTTGGTTTTTTTCAGTCCTGAAACTTTTCTAATGAATTCAAAGTTCCAAGTGAGAAATATGAGTGGAGCTCAGGTTTTAAAAAAATTATTTTCAAACCACTGTGCAGCCAATCCCTTTGTAGCACTCAGAATCACATTTCAGAAGGACACTTATACAAAGTTCCTGTGATCCAACAAGGCTCTGCAAATGTTCAATCTTATGATATAGAACAATTTAACACGGAAACTCCTGTACAGATTTGCATGCTATAGAGCCTCATCAAAGTTTTCTACTGCATAACATTTTTATGATCATTTTCATCAGAAAGGACTAAGACTTCAAGCATATATTACTTGAGACTATGAAAAGAACCTTACTGAAATAAGAAAAAAACGCCCCAAACTCTTCAAGTTTAGCTCCAGAGTAAAGATGGAATTTGTAATACTCTGAATCACTTCATGGATGTAATCAACAATAAGCAAATGGAAAGGTATGGGGCTCTCATGTTCAATAAAATTACTGTTTTACCTACTAAACAATACTTGATAAATGCACTTTACAAGAGAAGATATTCTCTTCATCATTATTTGAATTATAGGCACCCATATATACTACTTATAGCAAAAACTACTTGATAGCAATTTTATTCTCATCATCTTTTCTTCCCTCTTATTCCTTCCTTTTTATTACACAAGCTGCCAAGCAATAAAATAATTTTTCATCTCATGTTTATGTGTTTTATAAAATTCTCTTACTGACCTCAGTGGAATTGTTGTCTAAGACATCAATAAAATCAAAGTAATGACTTTCATTTGCCCTGCTCTTTAGGCTTCTGAACTGGAGGCAAATGTATCAAGCTAAAGTCAGTTTGGGTATATTTTTAGTCCAGCTGAAACTAAGACCTTATAAACTCAAAAGAGATGGCCATAACTGACTTTTAACATTTATTCTTCTCTGACATTCAGATGGATGCCCACTTAAGATCTGTTTATCACATCCTTAATTTGCTGCTAAATTACAACATTGCATTCAAACAGCAGTTAACATCCCTGCAATATTCTACGCTAAATAAAGCTTCCTGTGAAGTATTTAATTACTTATTAAAGGAAAGTGTTTCTGTTTTGGTTTATCTAAATTCCAGAAAATATTGATTTTTTCTGGCTTTAGTATATTGTGTCATCCATTTTAACTTGCTGGCCCAAAATTCTTTGTCCATTAGGTTATGCCAGTTATTGATGATGTAGTACAATGTAGAGACAGTCTCTCTTATATAATTCTACTGCTTAGAAGAACAGAAGTTCTTTTTCCTGATCATAGGATTAATAGAGTGAAAATTAGTCTTCTATGCATAGCTTCCTGTCTTGCTCTGTCAATACCTCTGTCTAAAAGTTAAGTTTTCCATTCTAGGCTTCTCACAAGTTCCCGTACCAGCTCGCATTAGGAAAACCTGGACCGTTTTCATTTTACTTAACTTTCTGCTGACCTCTGTTCTAGCTGTCCTCTGTTCTCTCTCCTCAGAGATGAGTAAGCCCTTTCAGACGGTCATTCATCCGAATTGTGTTTTAGAGTCTCTTTTCGGAGAGGATGAATCTCTCTAGTGTGCCTATATTTTTCCCCCTACATTTTAAGGAGTTATGTGATTGGGTGAGTAACTCAAATGTGAGACTTAACACTAGAGACTGACATTATCAGATGAAAACCACTCTTTAACTCCCTGTTTCCCCTGATGAGAAGACTTTCCCAGCCATTTCTGCTGCCAATCCACAGACACCCAGGGAACCTCTCTAAAACCAGAATTGAAGTTCAACCCCAGAACTGGAGCTGTCATCAGACCCAGCTGGGAGGCCATGGCAGTGGGTGAATGAGGGGCATGGTCAGGTGCAGAGGTGAGGGCTGGAGCTGAAATGCAGCCCCCAGATGGAGGATGGCTGTGGTGGGCATCTCACCACCCTGGCTCACACAGCTCATCCCACTTCATCCTGGCCCCAGTTATGCGGCAGCACGCTGCAGCTCCAGCCTGGGGCACGGGCAGCCAAAACCCATGGGTCTAGGGTCTCAGTCAGAGCCCCACACCTTTCACTGGGGGACTCTCAATCTTGTGTTTTGTTTTTGAGGAATTTAATCCCCCCCAGCCCTGCTTCCGTTAGGGATCTAATGACCTCTCACTGCTGTTCTTGTTGCCTCTTACCACTGATGTTCTTGTTGCCTCTTTTCACTGATGTTTTCTACTATTCCCTAATGTTAACGTCAGCGTGCAATATACACTGTATGTCTGCCTAATAAATGGCACATAAAAAATACCACTTTTTCCTGACTGTAAAGTTGCAATTTTATTTTTTAATTTTCAAAGTTTCTTCAGTTTTAACTTTTCCCCTGAAGGCTTTCACTTCTCCATGTCACTACTGTTTAGGAAAAACACAAATGCCATATTGTATGATGCTGTCTTTGTAGAATTAAGCCTGTCAACAGTACAAATGGAAATGTTACCAATAGACTATATATATGAAAATATCACAAGGATATTGCCCTGCAATGTCAGCCTTTATGCCCCAGTGACAAAGCACTCTAATAATAGTTATCTACAGATACGTATTCTACACTCCAGTGAGTTAACAAATTCTAACCCACAGAGCCTAAAATAGAAGAATAAGAGAAACAATTTTCTCCATCTGTTGAACTCTTGCTGTTTCTAGTAAGTCTTCATTTGCTTTGAAACAACTATTGCCACTGCATCTGATAGAAATAACACATCAGCAAATATTACTGTTATGTTTCCTTTAATGGAATTTGAATAAGCATTCTGAGGACTATCCAAGTTATATGTATATCCAAGCTAGGAGTAAATGCTATTAAAACCTTCTTAAGGAATAAAATTAGCATCAGTATCAATATCTCCTCATTTTACCTCTTCATTTTAAATTAACATAATTCAAGAAATAATTAATGAGGCGCAGTGTGACTCAGCTAGTAAACTCATATTCAGTAAAAAGTGTAGATATGGAAAGAATACCCTTTCTGTTTGTTAATTAGCTTATAAACCAAAAGGTCTTCAGAGAAACAAATTACAAAAGTTGTTTTAAAGAAATGAAATAACAATATGGGAATAAACACAGCAAGAGTATATTGAATGTTATTGTGCACCAAAAATTCTGAAATTTGTTGTGCCATGTGATATAAAGATTTGTACATTCTGCATTTCACTTTCTAAGAGAAATATCAGGATGTTAAAAACTGTAAAAGGTATAAAAAGAGCTTTGAGTGATAAACCTGCTACAGTGAGCATCATGATGACCTCTACCTACACAGCTTATCAAAAGACAGAGAGGTGATTTCATAGCAGTATGGAACACCAGATACCAAGGACTATAAAATCTATCAAGAAAGAGGGAATAAGTACTAGAAGCTTAAACCGAATACATTTAAATTTTGAGATAAAGGATGATTTTTTTAAAAACAAGAATTATAAATAATTCTAATAAAATACCAATAAAAGTATTAGATCCTCACATACATTGACGCCCTGGGAACTGGATATATTTCCAAGAGATGTGCTCTAGGCAAATAAAAGGGCAAATTATATGGCTTGTGATATATAGAGGAGGTCAGACAGAAATACTGAATGTTCCTTATTGTCCTTTCACTTTATGAATCTGTTTTATAATCCCAGTGAGTAGGGCCCTGCAAGGTACAGACATCTGTTTATGAATCCAGTTGCAGGAACAGGAACATAGAAAATGCAGAAATAAGAGACAGAAAGAATAGTGAATAGAAAGACAGCTATGGTACTTGAAGGCTGCAATTTACAATGCATAAGTAAACAAGGTGACAATATCAAGGAACATCGGTTATACGTGCCTTACCATACCTTTATTCCTAATGTATATTTACTATGATGTATTTAATTGCATTACCATGTCTTTATTTTCACAAGTCTACTACGTCATTCACTGTGCACAGAAAATTGTGAATGTAGCTGAGCTGCTAAATTTAATTTAATCTTAACTATTTAATGGGTTGTTCTCTGCCTTGTGCATAGTTTCTCAGAAAATCCTCATGCAGAGTACTTAAAGTTTTTCTCAGTAATATCTTTGGGTTTCTAAAGTGCCTTCCTTATTAATCAGATTTGGTTTAGATTTTTTATTATGGGAAATGCGAATACAATTTAGACAAAAATTAATTATGGATCTAAAAGATTATTTTGGACTCACATAAAGTGCATCTCTTTCTCACATATTTCGCTTGTTATTCAAATTATCTGTTCAGTTAGGCAGAGTCTTGTGGATTTACTTTTTTAATCATATGCCTAAAGTGATTTTGAAAAAAAAGTGCAAGGGATTTAACCTAAACGGATGAATTACCCTTATCCCATAAGGCTGAAAAACAAATACAATAGGGAAATTTGGGGAATAGTTTAGAAATGTCTGTTTATTGGCTGAACATATATATGATAGTTGGCCTAAATAATGAGGAAGAGAGAATATAGTGAGCACCAACGATGAAAGACAGGAAGGTGACTGGGAGTATCTTGCATGCATTTATCATAGGCAAACCATGTCTGACCAAACTGAAAGCTTTCTGTGACAAGACAGCTTTGTGAATGAAGAGACAATAGAGGATGCTGTTTACTTTGACTTAATGGTGCAGTATGGCTTGGATAGGTGAACTATGCAATAGATGGACCACTGGTTGTTGCAGTGCAGTACAAAGTCCTTCTAGTGATCAGTAATGAATAGAATTCCTCAGGAACTGATAGGCAGGTAATATTATTTACTACTTTTATTAGTCACATGATCAAAGGGATGGAACGTACCCACAGAAAATTTGTGGACAGTAAAAAACCTGAGACCTGTTGGATATGGTGAAAGAAACAGTCATATTCAACTGGACCTTGACAGTCTGTGGAGATAGTTTGAGAGTAATATAAATTTCAGCAAAGGCAAATGCAAAATTCATTGCCAGGGATGGAATAATTCCAAGTTTCTGCATGGACTAGGCACAAACTGAATACAGAGCAGCTTTGTAGCTTTGTCCAGGTGCACAATGTGAACAGGATTCAGCAATGTGTCTTTGGGGTGAAGAAGGCCAACCTCAGACTCAGCAGGAGTGTAGCAAGTAGGGCTACAACAGAAATGATAATTCCCCTCTATTTGGCACTTATAAGACCACATCTGGAGAGCTGTGTCTAAGTTCAGGCTCCCCAGATTGACAAAGATTGACAAGCCAGAGATTGACAAACTGAGGTGAGATCAGTGGCAGGTTACCAAGGTGAATGGAAGCCCTTAACGTATGTCTGAGAGAGCTAAGTTCAACTAGTCTTAAAAAGAGAAGACATGGAGAGGAGGATCTTATTGCTATCTTCAGTTACCCAGTGAGAGTTTGTAGAGAAAATAGAGATGGAGTCTTCTCTGAGGTTCATTGAAAAGGTAATATCCTAAATACGCAGCCTGTTGCTACCAGAAACAAATGCTATTAGGAATAGCACTCGTATTTGGTGTATGTACGGGCTAAGCCACCTGGCCTATTTCTTCCACCAACAATTTCTCTCCCACTGTAGAAAACTTTTCCCTCCTTCTTGGTTTTACTTTAAGAGGAAATAAAGATGATATGCTATCAAAGAGGTTCAGAAGTGGGAACACATTGCTGTTCTGAAGTAAATTGTGTCTGATGGTGTACCAGGTTTGGATATGAATATTCCCTTCTCCCGGATAGTTTTATTGGGTAAATATTGCTACCTAGCAGAGTTCAAGACACAGAATTGGAAATGCTGTTTCCAAAAGAAGAGTGCTTTCTTCTGTGTTAAGTATTTTCCACTTGATGCCTTTTCATATTACTTTTTTTAAGAAGTAACAAAAAAAGGGGGTTGTTCCAACTACTGAGCTGCAAAGCAATTTCTGCAGCCAGCAAGCTTCCCACATAAGACGTCATAACTTCAGTATCATTAGTGCTAAATTGTGACACTTGCACCCCTGCTTCCAAAAAAAACCCCAATTCTTCCACAAGAACTTTTTTTTTTTTTTTTTACTTTCTCATGCTTCATGAAATCATAGAATGATTGAGGTTGGAAGGGACCTTGGGAGGTGATCTGGTCCAACCACCCTATTCAAGCAGAACCACCTAGAGCCAGGAATATGTCCAGGACTATGTCCAGTTGATTTTTGAATATCTTCAAGATGGGAGACTCCACTACCTGTCTGGACAACCTGTTCCAGTGCTCAGTCACCTTCACAGTAAAAAAGTGATTCCTGATGTTCAGATAGAATCTCCTGTGATTTAGTTTGTGCCCATTGCCTCTGGTCCTGTCACTGGGCGCCGCATAAAAGATCCTGGATGTCGTCTTCACTTCTTCAGGTATTTATAGACATTGATGAGGTCCCTCATGAACCTTCTCTTCTGCAGGCTAAACAGTTCCAGCTCTCTCAGTCTTTCCTCATATGTGAGATGCTCCAGTCCCTTAATCATTAGATGGCTCTTCATTGGACACTATGCAGTATCTCTTGTACTGAGGAGCCCAGAACCGGACACAGTACTCCAAGTGTGACCTCACCAGATTAGAGGGAAAGGATCTCCTCCCTCAACTTGCTGGCAACTACACTCTTCCTAATGTGGCCCAGGATACCATTAGCCTTTTGTGCAAGGGCACATTATTGCCTCGTATTCAACTTGGTGTCCACCAAGACCTTCAGCTTTTTTATGAAGAGCTGGATGGCCTTTCTAGCTGGGTGGCCACCAGCACAAACTGATGCATGGGATTGTTCATCTCCATGTGCAGGACTTTGCACTTTCCCTTTCTGAACTTCATGATATTCCTGTCAGTCCATTTCTCCAGACTGTCGAGGCCTCTCTGGATGGCAGCATGACCCCCTGGCATATCAACCACTTCTCCCAGTTTTATGTCATCTGCAAACTTCCTGAAAGTACACTCTGCCCTGTTATCCACATCATCAGTGAAGACGTTAAATAGTACTGGGCTCAGTTCTGACCCCTTGGATACACCACTTCTATTCTGCAATCAAAAACAATGATTAAATACTTCTGCTTTAGTAACTGTGTTCTTATTTAAAAACCTCTCTAATGAACCAGGACTAAGAGGAGAGTGATATTCTAGAAGAAAGATAACACTTTTGATAGATGTCCAGTGTCAATGATAAAATTCTAATGGAACTTTTTCAGGTAATATATCTCACCTTGACCTGGTGAGAGTCAGTCAGCATTGAGAAGGCTTTTTAATGCATTTTCCAAAATAAAAAACTGAAAAAGTAATTGACAAACTATGGGCCAAGGTCAGGACTATGGTTACTATTAACAGACAGGCACTCCACAGTGGGATAAATACTACAGGAATTACAAATACACTCCCTAGGTTTCAAACTGACAATGTGTGACCATCATCTGAATGTATGACAGCTAGCAGCACGGTTGTTGTACACTAGAGTTTCTGTGTGTTTTAGCATAGATAACAACTTTGTGTTTAAGCATTGAAAAGAGATTTAAGGGTGTTGTCCCAGCATGACTAAAGCAGACATGGAATCTGAAGTAAGCTAGGGACAAAAATGGAGAAGAACTTCAAAACTCATTTTTTTTTAACTTATGGGGTAGAACTCTTGACATGTGCTTCATATGTTATCCTTTTTAAGCAGAGCTTTTTACCTATGCTGATGAAAAATTGGAAGAAAATTCCTGCAAGGACTTTCTTCACTTTCTGCACAAGAGGGAGGAAAGCACTTGTTCAAGCTGCTTCCAAATATCTTTTTGTTGTCTTATACAGATCAGATCTCTATTTCACAAAAGTGGGAATCACACAGTGCACTCACAAATACACAGCAAATAGCTCTATGTCTGTAACACACAAACACACATAATGGATTATTGTTTCATTCCCTCTCCCTGTTAAATGGGAATTTAGCTCTCCTACCTTGACCTATTCAAGATCATTGCACCTGCATCTCCCTCTTTATTTTTGTTCCAGTCTGCTCCAATTTCAGGAGTCACTATTCTGCCCCTTCCCTTGGACAGAATGAAAAGAAGTCTCAGAGAGCAGGTGAAAAGTGTGATAAAATAGAAAATATATAAAAGTAGGATGAATACAAGATGGAGTTATTGAGGTCAGAATTTTATTACATGAACATGCTTTACTCTGGTCAGAAGCAGAAAGCTTGTGCACTCTTAAAAGATAAAGACCTTGCCATACTGCCAAATGAAATATGGCTAATGTGTGAGTCTAAGCACTGGAGCACTGAACATCTGTATCGTGTTGGCAGTGTGTTTGCATGGTTTTGGCTCAGGGCAACAAAGAAAGGAAATGTCAAAGGCCATGGGTTTTTCCCAGCAGAATAAGATCACTCAGACATCAATTTCTTTTCTGTTCCTCCAGTGCTGCCCTAGCAGACTTCCTCTACCTTCATGCCATATCTCAGAACATTTAAAACATAACACAGATATCATTTCAAACTATGAAAGTATTTCACTGATGGGCTGCACAATTGCAGTTGACTCTGTCTGGATGCCAGGTCCCCACCAAAGCTGCTCTATCACTCCCCTTCTCAGCTGGACAGTGGAGAGAAAATACAGAGAAAAGCTTGTGGGTCGAGATACGGACAGGGAGAGATCAGTCAGCAATAACCATCATGGGCAAAACAGAATCAACTTGGAGAAACATTAATTTAATTTATTACCAGTCAAAATCAAAGTAGGGTAATAAGAATGAAAACTAAATCTTAAAACACCTTCTCCATATCCCTCCCTTCTTCCTGGGCTCAACTTTACTCATTACTTTCTTTACCTCCTCCCCCCGAGCGGCTCAGGGGGATGGGGAATGGGGGTTGTGGTCAGCTCATCACCCATGGTCTCTGCTGCTCCTTCCTCCTCAGGGGGAGGATTCCTCACACTTGTCCTCTGTTCAAGTGTGGGGTCTCTCCCACGGGAGACAGTCCTCCACCAACTTCTCCACCATGAGTCCTTCCCACAGGCTGCAGTTCTTCACCAACTGCTCAAGCCTGGATCCTTTACACAGGGTGCAGTCTAGGAACAGGCTACTCTTCTCTCCATCTGTCCACAGGTCCTGCCAGGAGCCTGCTCCAGTGTGGGCTGCCTACGGGGTCACAGTATCCCCCTGCTCCGGCGTGGGGCCCTCCCTGGGTGCAGGTGGAGATCTGCTCCCCCATGGAGCTCCATGGCCGTGGGCTTCCCCAGGGGCTGCCGGGGACCCTCTGCTCCGGCGCCTGGAACCCTCCTGTCCCTCCTGCTGCTCTGGGCTGGGGGCTGCAGGGCTGTTCTCTCACATGTTTTCACTCCTTTCTTTGGCTGCAATTGCCTCACTTTAATTTTTTTTTTTTCCCACCTTCTTAAATCTGTTCTCCCATAGGTGCTACCGCTGTCATTGATGGGCTTGGCTTTGGCCAGCTGGCTGGCATTGACTCTATCGGACATAGGGAAATCTTCTAGCAGCTTCTGACAGAAGTCATCCCGGTAGCATTCC
>NW_010509873.1:17086-23295 GCF_000687285.1 Phaethon lepturus
ATTCCTGCTACCAAAACCTTGCCATACAAACCCAATACAACAATCTTTTCATTATTTCAGACTTTATTGTAGAATTTAAAGTGCCTGCATGGCTACTGTTATGTCCTGGGACCACAATGACACTATATAGAGCCTGAGAACAAGGACTGTACGATACAGTCAATCTGTGACACAATCTGTAGAACAGCCTTTTTTAGTATAGTTATAGATGTAAAGAAAAGTGTGTGAAAACTACGTATAGAATACTAGTATAAGATATAGAGAAAGCCCATTCCTCAGGCCTGTTCTAGTCTCCTGCTCTGCAAACAACCTCTTAGATCAGCTGAGCAGCCTCACTCAAGCTGGAAAATACCTTTAAGTAATCCCACTCTTCCCCTCAGTGCTCGTCCCCTGTGGAACAGGAGACAAGAAGCTGATGACAACAGATGAACTTCAGTGTCCCCTCCTCCCACACACCAGGGACAGTGTCCACAACAGGATCTCACCAAACAGTGCCGCAGGACTGGTAGAGCTAGCTGGCATCAGTAATTCTGTTTATGTGGACTGACAGAAGTGACCAGTGGAGCTCTTGTTGGTATTTTGATGAGATAGTTGTTTCCTTGTGGCTTTGGAGGAATGCAAGACTTCTGTTGAATTTGACAGAACAAGTTTAAGTACATAATACAAGGGTCAAACTTTTATGATAATATTGAAACATCAAGAGTATTATGTGCCGATCTGTGATTCAGAATAAAGCTCTGGAATTCATTTCAGTACTTTATTGCTTTTGTGGTCTTCAGAAATGCTTGGAAGTGTTTTCCTGATCTCACCTCTGACTTTCTTTTAAAAGACCACACACATTGATGAATGTGGATTGATAAAGATTTCTTTACATCTCATCTTAGCGCTCTTCAGAACTCAAACTATTTGCATTCTTCTTTAGTTTTAATTTAAATCATGTGATCTGAATTACAATTATAAAATATTTTATGTCAATGAAAATCTGTTTATTGAAAATAAAAATGGAAGCAAGAAGGCTAAAATAAAATATACATCTATATATTCGATTAATTGTCTTCAAAGATAATGATATTCTAATATTAACATAAGGACAGTGGTGGACTTTATGAAGAAGAATCCACTGTCAATTCATCTTAGCTAACATTTCCAAACAGCTGAAAATATTCCACCTAAAAATGTCAGATATTGAAGACCTAGGAAAATGAAATCAGGCACCAATTTATTATTTAAATTTTCCAGATAATACAATAACAGAAAGGTTTCTAGAAATTTGAAAAAGTAAATATTTAAAGTGTCCTGTATACCTTATTCTAAAACATACCCAGTTGTATGTCTGTGTTGTGTCCAAACTTTTCCTTTGATAGGTGTGATTCAACTCATCAAATTTTAGCCACCTAGAAGACTGATAGTCAAGCTTCCTACCTGGTCAGGACTGGCATTTCAAGAGAGTGGTTCACACCCCACTAGCTCAGATAACTATCTTAAGAAGAAACTGATCACCTGCAATGTTTTCCTCCCATCAAGTGTTCAGGAAACCTAGGACAGTTTATTTAAACACCTCTTGTTGATGACTACAATTAGCTGAGATGAATCCTGTTGTTCCTTTTCATTCCTAAGTTTTAACTAGACGTCCTGAAAATCTTGCAAAACTGTGGTTGCACACAGATAGAGACTTCATATGAGAAAGATAAAGCATAATGCACATCCTAGGTTTGCTTACTCTATTTCCCTTTTTTGTCTGTCTTCTAGATGAATATTCTCCAGTCTGTACATAATTTGTTTTGCCCTGCATCTTTTTCCTTTTCTGGTTTCCAACTTTCTTTCTGATGTGGATCAATTTTTCTTCGTCCAATTCATATCATATTCTCCCTCTACTGGCCAGTCCCAGTCATACCATCTGTTTCTTTCCTTCCTATATTCCTACTCTTCTCTATTCTGTATTTGTACCAGATGATGTCCTCATACCTAATATTTCAGGAGTACCATCAGGACATCCATACACGATATGATATATTGTCACAGTTTAGCCCCAGCTGGCAACTGAGCACCACACAGCCCTTTGCTTGCCCTCCACCCCCCAGGTAGGATGGGGGAGAGAATTGGAAAGAAAACCCTTGAGGGTTGAGATGAAAACAGTTTAATAGGACAACAAAGGAAGAGGAAATAATGATAATGATAATAACAGTAACAGTAACAGCAACAGTAACAGTAATGTTGACGGTGCGCAAGAAATTAAGCTGGGGGTATTGTTTAGTCTCTGTGAGCAGTTAACAAGGTGCAACCTTGAGGGAAGGAACAAGATAATCACAAAAGAAACACAACTACTGAACCTTTAGTGAACTATCCTAATTAACATATAATTAACATATAATTGGCATAATAGAAACCTGCCCTGGGTGAGGAAAGCCCCATACTCAAAAAAGCCCCTTCCTCACTGAGCATGCCTAGAAAAAAAAGAAAGATGCTGTGAGTTTATATGGAGACGAGGCTTGTGAGAGTCAATGGGAACAAGGGTGACGGAGCCAACTTTTAAAAAATACCGATAACTGTTGCTCAAAGTGTATAAATACTTTCTGTGTGTTAACTGAGGCATGCTAGCTTTGTGGGCCTACCACCTAGCACCCAACTCTGCACAGATTTGGAATAAAAGCAAATATCTCAGCTCTGTGTGTTTTTCAGCTCTCTGCACACCGGGTGGAAGAACCCATATTTGGGACAACAGTAACAGTAATAATACTGACAAAGGAATGTGCAAGAACAAGCGATGCCGAATGCAACAATTGCTCACTACCCGGTAATCGATAGCCCGTCCCCGAGCAGCAATTCCCACCCTCTCTCCAATTCCAGTTTATGTACTGGGCATGACGTTGTGAGGTGGGGAATATCCCTCTGGCCAGGCTGGGTCAGTTGTCCTGGCTGTGCCCTCTCCCAGCTTCTTCTGCACCTCCCCACTGGCAGAGCGTGGGGAGCTGAAAAGCTGAAAAAGCAACTACAATTGCAACTACATAGCAACACCTAAAGCCATCAGTGTGTTACCAACATTATTCTCACACTAAATCCAAAACACAGCACTACTCCAGCTCTTAGGAAGAAAATTGACTCTATCTCAACTGAAACCAGGACATATCTATACACCATCTATACTAGTAGATGATTACAGAGCTATTGCACGGGTACAATACTGGTCTGCAGCCATCCATACTGTTGAATTGTTAACAGAGTTTTGACTTGTGCTAAATAACTTTCTCCAGATAGCACCCAAGCATGCAGCATGCCTCAGGGGTAGCATGATGTATACTTCTAGAAGGAAAAAAAAAAGTGTTTGGAGACTTAATCCTTTTTAATGAATGTATACACAGCATATGCAACACAGGATTTCTAATTCTAATGATAAATTACAAATAGTGTAACTTAATAAAATTTTTTTTTCCTCTGGAAAAAAAACAAAACAAAACAAAATTATATAGCTCCCTTTAAAGAACACTACAACATGAAAAAGAAAGTACTTGTATAGCTTTTTTAAAAATGCCACCCAAAACACAGCACTACTCCAGCTCTTAGGAAGAAAATTGACTCTATCTCAACTGAAACCAGGACATATCTATACACCATCTATACTAGTAGATGATTACAGAGCTATTGCACGGGTACAATACTGGTCTGCAGCCATCCATACTGTTGAATTGTTAACAGAGTTTTGACTTGTGCTAAATAACTTTCTCCAGATAGCACCCAAGCATGCAGCATGCCTCAGGGGTAGCATGATGTATACTTCTAGAAGGAAAAAAAAAAGTGTTTGGAGACTTAATCCTTTTTAATGAATGTATACACAGCATATGCAACACAGGATTTCTAATTCTAATGATAAATTACAAATAGTGTAACTTAATAAAATTTTTTTTTCCTCTGGAAAAAAAACAAAACAAAACAAAATGATATAGCTCCCTTTAAAGAACACTACAACATGAAAAAGAAAGTACTTGTATAGCTTTTTTAAAAATGCCACAATGCCAAATTGTGAGTCCTTTCTGTTATAACTGGTGAATCTAACCATTCCAAAAATAATCTTCACCATGACTTTTTTTAAGATTCCTGGCTTTGGTTTTGGTTTTTTTTTTGTTTGGCTGTTATCTCTGAAAATGCCTACATGCACACAGATAGAATACTGAAAACCTTCAAAAATCTCATCCTGAGTTGCATATTATGAATGGAAAATTTGAACCAGGTGGTTTAGTTTGGAAAATTTAATATAAGCTCAGAAAAGAGATTTTTGATGGGAAGTAATAGATAATGTAGTAGCATGTGGTGCTGTCAGGTGTTATACTTGTAAATGCATTAGCTATTACATCATTTTTGGAAACTTTATAGTAATCTCTTAAACTGCAACTGTCTGGGGAGAAAGAAGATTGTCAATTTACAATCTACAATTTAAACAGAGATATTACATCAAGTTTAATCACTTATGTTCAGCCTGTATTAATTTTTGCAGCTGGAAAGGAGAAAATATATGTAATGCAAATCAAATAAATGTGATGACTAATAATGTGACACTGGGAATTCTCTGAACTGCTGTTGAACTCTGTTGTGGCTCAGGAAGAGTGGACATTATACTTACCATACATGGTAGTATCAGTAAAGTAATAAATACTAAATCTGTCCCTACAGGGAAGGAGAGTAAGTTTTATTTATATTAGCTAAGTACCTGGGGTTATTCAAGAGTTTTCTTCTTATCAACTTTGAGAAGCAGAATTAAAATTAAAGTTGATATAGCAGTACTGAGTCAAATTAAGGAAAGCCTTTCTATTGAAGAAATTTCCAAATATTGGCAAATTAGGCTATTTAAGTAATACAGCAAATTCATAAGAACAGCTAAAGGACATCTCTTTAAAATTAAACTAACAGGGCTAAAGATGAAATATGTAGTGACAAAAAAACCAACAAATAATCTGCCAGGTGAAAGATAGATGTAAGCCTTCAAAGATGGAAGTGTGGCTTTAGCTGCAACAAAACCTTACTTCACAACACGTGATAAATTTGTTTTCTTGGAAAAAAAAACCTCATAGTGAACTGATGCAGCGCATAGAGGAAAACTCACAAGATCTAGTTTTGTAGCACTCTGTCAGCTGGACATTTCTGATTTGCTGCAAAGGCACAAAGGAACTACTTCAGACTGTGAAACTGTCAATTTAATTTAGAAATTTTTTATTCATCATTATCAGTATTAGATATATATTAATATCTAAAGTATATAAACATATTGCAGCACATGTTTTTTTCAAGTAATAATGTAAACATTTCATGTAATGCCTACAGAGGGAAGATAAATGAATGAATTTATATATCAAGATTTTAAAGATATGTATTTTTAAATACCTAATGGGAATCAGTATTCTTATTCATTTTGAAACAGAAATAAAGCCTGAATGCTGCAAATGTTAACAATCAAAATAGTAACTGAATTCCAGGTTTGAAGACCTAGTGATAACTTGGTTGTTTTGTTGATGTTGTGGTTTATTCCCAACTAGCAACTAAGCACCATGCAGCTGCTCGCTCACTCCCCCAGGGTGGGATCGGGGAGAGAAGTGGAAGAGTAAAAGTGAGAAAATTCATGGTTTGAGATAAAGACACTTTAATAGGGAAAGCAAAAGCCACACGCACCAGCAGACCAAAACAAGGAATTCATTCACCACTCCCCATGGGCAGGCAGGGGTTCAGCCATCTCCAGGGAAGCAGGGCTCCATGACAAGCCATGGTTGCTTGGGAAGACAAACATCATCACCCCGAACGTCCCCTTTCCCCCTCCTTCTTCTTCCCCCAGCTTTATAAGCTGAGCATGACGTCACATGGTATGGAATATCCCTTTGGCCAGCCTGGGTCAGCTGAACTGGCCGTGTCCCCTCCCAGCTTTCCGTATACCTACAGCATTCTTGCTGGCAGGCCAGCATGAAAAGTTGGACTGTCCTTGACTCCTTAGCAACAACTCAAAACATCAGCATGTCATCAACATTGTTTTCAGCACAAATCCAAAACACAGCCTCACACTAGCTTCTGTGAAGAAAATTAACTCTAGCCCAGCTGAAACCAGGACAGTAGTCACCCCTCATTCCATACCATTTATGTTATGCTCAGGTGCCACACTATCCTATACAACATCATTAAGCACCACCCGTCTTCCCATCTTTGACAGAATACACAGATTATCATTCCCT
>NW_010509874.1:0-249 GCF_000687285.1 Phaethon lepturus
TGCTGCCAGCCCTCCGGCCTGCTCCCCTCGGCTCCCCTCAGCCTTCTCCCGCCCCCCTGCCTGCCCGCTCCTGACCAGCGTAGTTTCCTTTGCCCGTTCTCCTGCCCCAGTCTTCCTTGCTCTCCTGCCGGCCCACCCTGCTTGCCTGTCGTCCTGCCCACCGCCCTGCCTGCCTGACCCGGCCCTAGCCCCAGGGCTATGAACCGCGGGCAGGCCTGCCTGATGCGGCCGGCCCCCGGGGGCTTGCCG
>NW_010509874.1:280-3309 GCF_000687285.1 Phaethon lepturus
AGGCGCGACGCACGGCTGCCTGGAAGTGCGCTTTACTGCGTATGGGTCTGCCGAGTTTTGTTGTTTTCCTAAGAAAAGATGCAGCGAGTAAGTAAGAAAGAGGGATCTGAAGTTACAATTTGTTGAAAAAGTTTGGTTTCCTCAGGTGCGCCTGTGGATTGCTGGTTGGGCTGGGCACTGCTGCTGCAGGGACCAGGAAAGGGGAGCAGGGACCAGGGCAGAGCTGGGGTGGGGATGGAGGCAGGGGAGGCTGCCAGCCCAGCAGACCCTCCTAGGACAAGGTGGTGGCAGCAAGTGAGGGCCTGCAGCTGGCAAGGACCCTGGAACGTGGCTGGAGTCATGCCCTGGGAGCCACGCTGGAACAGCCTGGTGTGCCACTGACATTTTTGGTTTTGATTTGATTTGATTTTAATCCAGTGCCATAATTGATGCGTCACATCAGCTCTGCTCTTATTTTCCAGAGTTTGGAGCATGTGAGGAGCTGCCAGAGGAATCACAAATATTTTTATTTCTGCTTCTTCAGGTATGAAGATCTTTTTTGGTTTTATGTTTTTGATGTTACCTTGAGTTCGTGTTAGGTTAGGAATTTCTTTATCAACGACACTAGTATAAGCTGAGTGATTACACAGGTCTTTTTAAGGAGTGATGTCTTGACCCACCTACACCTAGAGGCTGTAAATGTGCACAGGTCTGAGTGCTTCATAACTGCTGTGTCTTGTGGCAGTGGTTTGTGATGGATTCTTAGTGCAGCAACTCTGGCTCACAGTTGCTTTCATTGTGTTTCTCTGCAGCCTTTGGACTTTGCCACATTACTATGTTTTCCCATGACCTGGTAGTCTTGTTTTTTTTTGAGGAGGATGCTTGATCCTGTCTTGCAGATGCTCAGCCTGATGCATTACACAACAGGTCACATGTAATGGTGGGTCCTCCAGTGACTGTTCATGTAGGAAGCGTGCATTTTGCTTCCTGAAATATGTGCATTAAAGAAAGCAGCAACAAGAGACAGGTGGAGTGAAACCCCTTTTCTAGCTCAGGGCATACTCGGCTATCACTCCATTTTAAATGCAGTCAAATAACCCTAGTAGGTCACTGCTTTCTGAGGTCTTGTGGCTGGTGACTTTTATAGCTTTTCACAAAATGGATAAAATGGAATTGCTTAGAAATCCCCAGTAGACAAAAGAATATCTTGAGTCCCATTTTGTTGACTAGATGGAGTTATTGGCAGGCTGAGAGAGTCATTCAGCCAAGACAACTCAAGTGGGTTTGTGAGTTGCCCAGATGCCTGTGTAGATGTTTTCTGGTGTGTGCAGGCCAGCTGATACTCTGCTGCTGCATAAGCAAACAATGGCGTGAGTGGCTGGGCTGTGATGTGGTTGCAGTGATGGACTGGAGCTGTAATTCAGTGGCTGGGAGACCTGGATTCAATTCTGTGCTCCACCGCAGACTTCCCATCTGACTGGGGCCCAGTTCCTTAGTCTGGGGTGGTCTGTTGCACAACACAGCGTTGTGCAGAGATCCTGGGGCTGGTATCAGCTAAAGTCTAGCTCTGGGACTTGGTGCAGCCCTCCCTGGGAGCACTTTAGCTAGCCCTGCTGAGGACACGAGCCTCTAGGGCTGTGTTGGTGACCCTGTCTGCCTGCTCTGGACCCAGAAGACCTCAGAGCATTTGGAGCTAATGAATGATTGCTAGTACAGCGCTGAGGTGTACGATACAGGCAGACCGTCTTTTCCTTTCCCATCTGTAGTAGTTTGATCTGCTTCACAGAGGAGGTCCAAGTGTAAATGGGCCAGCAATTTCTAGGTGCAATCACAGTGAAGAAGGCCACTGATACGTGTGAGAGTGATACAATTTTATCCGTACCCTGCATAGGAGTCTACAAGTACATGATGGATGGCTTATGGAGCGTCTGTCACAGAGTTTCCGGCAGGGTGTCAGGCAGAGCCTAGTGCTGCTGTTTCTTTCTCACGTGGCTCAACATGAGACCTCCTTGCTTGTGATTGAAGGTAATAGTGACCTTCTGTGGGGCCCAGTTTCCGTTCCCAGTAGCGCTGTGTTTGTGAAAGGAGCTTGCATTTTCCTGGGGTATGAACAATGCCCGACTGTAGATGTGTTCTGAACTCCTATCTGTGCCTTATCTGCCTCTGAAAAGGCAAATATGAAACTTCAGCTGTTTATTTGCCTGCATGCTTTTAAGATATCACAACCTTGAAAGTACAGTGTCTAAGCTTTTTGCTTTTGAATTGACGACCTCAGTGTTAATACATATTGTTTCTCAAATGTGAAGTGAATCCTGCCCTTTTCTCTCCTCTTCCCACTTTCTTCTCCCTGCTTCATGCCCCAGTTCCACCCATGTTTTTCTGTCCTGGGGTTTCAGCTGTATTCAATAAGGTCTGGATCAAGATGGAGACCACAAGAGTCAAGAGACAAAATGGAGAGAAGTTCTTGACCACTGGAGGCTGGTGGCACAGGATGTGGGAATGCAACACGGAGAGAGCGGTGGCTTCCCTGCTCAGTTCCAACCACAGAAGACCCTGTGAGGACAGACGATGAAAAGTGTCAGCTCTCACAGGAAACATTTTGGATCAAAACACTACTCTTCAGAACAAAGGGAGAATTTCTTTACTTCCCTTCCTTTGTGACTTCAGTGCAGCTACTCTTGGTGGATACACAGTTCAGGCAGATTCAGGCTCATGTCTCAGCAGAGTGGAAATATTACAGAAGTGTTGCGCTGAATTGCTTAAATAATTGACTCACAACCAAGAGCATTCACAGGAGTGCACACTCTGATACACATTATGTGCTGCTTCTTGCTGGTGGGACAGTACCCTGCAATCAGACTCCACAGATGGGCTTGCATTACGTTTGCTGAGTCTAAAACTTTATCTGTATGTAAAAAAATCACTAAAACGCCATTTTCAGCATCGTATGCCAGATGCTAGCTTGGCTTTGAATGGCTGAATTCTTGCCTTTTTACAACACATTGCAAAACTGATTCTGACTGAAGCACAGAATTTACAGCGATTTAGGG
>NW_010509874.1:3340-35219 GCF_000687285.1 Phaethon lepturus
AGAGTGAAGACTGTGTCTGATGAAGCCCCCACACAAGTCAGCATTCTGAGATGAAGACACCCCAGTTGGACAGTGCATTCTCTTCAGATCAGGCCACACTTGTGTAACTTGGGTTTCACTGAGAAGCATCTAGCCAGCTGAACCGTGCACTGAGAACCAGATGATTCTGCTCGGATGTGGGATTTTTGCTACGACCATCTGGCAGGGCACTTCAAATCTTAATGGTCACTGAAATTCTGGAGGAAACATCAGAAGTTAAAATGCCTTTTTCTGGGGGGTGTCACACTATGGACTCAGTTCACAGCTGCCTTGACATTTTATCAACAGGAGAAGGGAGCTGCACAATTCAGGATCAACACAGTAAATACTGAATGACAAACTAGTTGGCCACACCACTGCTTCAGTATAGTTGATCTCAGTAACAGAGATCTCCAGTGGTGTCTCTCTGTGGGGACATTTCCAGGGTGGTCTCTGCAGGATGAGGATTTTGCAGCTGGAGGAAGAGGAGAGAAGAGGACGCCCTAGCTGGAGAAATAAGAGCATCTGTGAAGAAGCTGGCTGAGCAGTGCAGGAGCTGCAAGAACATTTACTTGACTCCCTGTTTCTGAAGAAAGGTCAGCAGCAGCTATTGTGGTGTGGTGATGATTTATTCAGCCCAGCTGCTGATGAAGGTTTGGACAAAGCTGTAGGGCTTCCTCCTGCTTTTCGACAGTGACTCTGTTATTACACATAACAAGGAAACACCTCGAGGGGGTCAGGCAGGGAAACGTGCTTAATTTGAAACCCAGCTGCTGAAACGGTGTCAGCACTGGTGGAGCAGCAGCAGAGACCGGAGGGCAGTGTTGTGGCTGTGTGCTGCAGCCTTCAGCATCCCCTCCGGCATTTCTCAGCCTGAAAGTTAGCTCTGAAATGTACGTTGACCACTCAAGGGATCCAGCGACTGGTTGGTTTGCTTCTGTGTTATTACACAGAATGTTATATGTTAGCCCATAGGGGCTACATGCAGAATTTAATTTATTAGTAAATCAGAGAGAACTGGTCAATTATACTAGATACTAGGATTCATTAGGCATTCAGGCTCCAAATAGGGCAGGTGGTCTTTAAAAAACAAGACAGCTCTTTTGGGTGTGCTTCTGTCTGCTACATCTCAAACACCAGTGAGGTGGTGTGATGTGCACACGTGTCAAGCTTTCAAAAGCAGCCAGCGTTGTGTTTTTGGTTGGGCAGCTGCTGGGATGTGCTGCATGCCGTCCAAGCGCAGCCTTCGCTCTGCGCAAACGTGGCACCTGCCCAGGGCCTGTCAAAGCCCTGTCTGTCAGCGGCACGGACGTTGCTCCTGTCAGTCAGCTCCGAAAAGGCCCACGTAGGTCATTCCTGAACCGTGTGTCACGGGTACATTGCCAGGCGCTGTGCAGCAGATGAGCTTGTCAGAGAGGTGCAGGGTGGACATGCTGCGTAGAAACAGATTGGCTAGTTCTTTTTTAATTTCCATTTCTTCAAGATGCTCCAGCCCTGGTCTGCGCCATTAGAAGTGTGACGCTCATCGGTGCCGGGCACAGCCTGGTGTGGGACGTGATATCATCACGCAGCCAAGATGGTGGCATTTAACTGGAAGGTGAGGATGTTTCACAATCATAAAGCAGTTTATTTCTGTTCTTTGAAGCAGGTGCATGTAAGATGTGCTTGGGTGGGTCCTGTGTTTAACGATGGTTTCCTTGCCTGGGTGAAGGTTGTTTAACTGCCACACTCTGTGCACCTCAGGGACAGAGGACTCGTTGTTGTCCTTTCCTGCCATACATGCTTGTGCCTTGTGGGCTGGCCCCAGTACTTGCTGGCACAACACTTCTGCCACAACTCTTCCTCCACAACTCTTCCTAAAGTGTCCTCACACCTTAGGCCTGAGCACAGTGCTGGTAGGCAAGTTCTGCTCTGCTTGCCTCTGCTCCTCCTGGCTTTCCTCTTTCCAGGCTTTTCTCTGGCTTCCTAGCTCCTCGCATTATGGGAGGGTGTTTTCTCCACTTTGTCATTTAGTGTATTGGGGCCATAAACACTCTGCAGGGTACATGTGTAAGCCACAGGAATGTTTGAGCAAGTATCTCATGTGTTAACAATTTTAACATGTTAAATCAAGCTGTTTATCAAGAAAGCAATCCTAACCCCAAGCCTTGGCTTTACCTTTCTGGTGTTGCAGAAATTAGAGGGGAGTGGCCTGATGTCAAAGGAAACGTGCAGCTTGTAGAGATCAGCGTTATAAAAGACTCTGTGATTTGTGGACTTTAAGGCAACACAATAATGGTGTATGAATACAAGGATTTTTCTAAATTCAGTAGTTTGACAATGGCCAAACAGATTTATGAGGTGCTGGAAGGCCTGCTAAGGGTACGGGGGGGTTCTGGGAGGCTTACTAAGGGGTAGCTGGCACTGTGAGCCTACTGTGAACCACTGAAAGACCGGAACGGTCCTGCTGGCCAGGTGGCTCTTTAAAACAGTGTGCAGGGAAGTTCATGTACCTTCAGTATCCTTTGGAATTGATATCTTTCACTGAGTGCCTGTGCTGCTCTTGTTATATTTGTGTTCTGAGTTCACAGTGTTATCTATTTGCATTTTATTTTCCACTCCATGTGCACTTAAAGTAGCATGCTTTTATAACACTGAAATATGTTGTGCAATTTCAGTAGTTCCAGACATTAAAACCTCCTGAAACTGAATCATTGGAGATTGTGGGTTTGTTTACTTTTCTTCCAGTTTAAAGGCCTCTGTCTATACCTTCGAGATCTGGGCAAGTTAACTGCAAAAATACCATGGATGAAAATTTCTAGGAGCACAAAAGTGTCTTTGGGAATCACATCTGATAGCTGATGTGCACAGATTCATCGCTCATGTGAGAATTGTTCAGAAGCATTACCACTGTTACAATTATGCTAAGATACTCAGTTCTTCCCCTTTTTCAGCTCTAGATTGTGCCAATATTTTGCTGCAAAGCACGCAAAAGCAACAAAGACCCGTTCAAAGGGTCTTCATATACAAACTTAAGTAGTGAACTTGTTCTTGTCCTTTCTCCTAGGCATTGATCTGCCTAGTTTAGAGTTTCCTACAGAAAAAAACCAAACATGAACAGAGGAGCATTACCATTGCTTTGAATAATGCTGTTGCTGTAGGAAGCTGTATAGCATCCCTGTAGATTCATTTTTATTGTCCAAGTGTTCCAGTAACTGCTTAAATATATTCTTTTGCATTTCAGGCTTTGGAGAATTTCCCATTGCTGATGTACATTTTGGCAGCTAAAACATTGATTCTTTGCTTAGCGTTTGCTGGAGTAAAAATGTACCAGAGCAAAAAAATTGAAGAAAAACTGAAGAGGGAACGTGAAGAGAAATTTAAAACAGAAGTAGAGAAGAAGGATGACTGAAGAGTCTCTCAGGTATAGAGTTTATTCAACATCCTGGTGTTTGATAATGGCATTGACATATTAATCCCATTATGTTTTGGCTTGGATACATTTCGATTGTGCAACTATACCACCATTATCTGAGTTCCTGTAATATTTGTCTCCTGCAATGCTTCAGCGTATCATGCCCATTCTTTGTAAGAACTGCGGTTGCCACCAGAAAACTTGGCAGCCATGTTTCGTGATTTAGGAGATCTTAGCACAGTATTCCTTCTCTGCTCTTGAATCTCCCTGAATTTTTATGCCCAACCAATTGCACAGGAAATCCTGATACATAAAGAGATGGTTAAATTGGCAAAAAATGCATGAGAAGCGGGACAGACAGGATGATGCAGTCAGACCTCTTGGCCTTAAATCACATAATTAAGTTAGAAAAGAATCATCCATTCCATGTTAGTTAAATACATGACAAGTTGTAGATAGTTTAGCTGGAAGGGCCAAATCTCATGCCTTGGAGCTTCCCAAGGTAATAGAAATGCTACAGGTTATACTATGTAACATCCACCATATATACTTCACTGAGAAAAATGGACATCTTTCTGCATAAAAGAGCAAAATGAACATTACAAAATTTCTTAAAAGTTTTGGGTTTTCATTCCTTGTGCACTGAATTCCGTCCCACTGTTTTCAAAGTTTAAGCAATCACTGCCTTATTAGATCAAGTCCATTAGCAAAAGGAGTGCTGACTAGTGCTAAGATTATATTCCCTGACTTGTTTGATATGTGGTTTTTGTATCAGTTCGTTTCACATCTCTCTGTTCTGCAGCAAAATGGGAATTCTATTCCTGCCTGCCCTTCGTAAGCTCAGTGGGAGTTTGATGCAATGTTACTCTTTATTAAACTAAAAAACTTACTTTCCCCTTTCGAGGTCATCACCTCACATATGAAGGGAGTTTTAGTTTTTATAAATGTTTACTAATTTTGATTTCAAACCTATCACTGTTTTATTTCATGCAACAGGGTTGGGAAATTGTGACTAGAAATGGGGCCCTGGAAATAACCATGGGAATGAAGCGGTTCATTCGCATAGGAAAAACAACAAAAACAAAGGCGTTTTTCAGTCTCCTGTTTACATCAGATTGAGGACTTATCTCTGGGCAGACTTGTGACATTTTAAACTCTTGTTTTAAATCAGTTTAGCTAGCCACTGGAAAATGCTGTGAGAACACTTCTTTCCATTTTTGCAGAGTAAGTCAGACAAATTAAGTTATATGGAGTTTTATAAATGCTCACAAGCTAAACAAATGAGAGAAGGGCTGCCCTGCAAGTGAGCAGGCCTGCTACTTGTAATGAGTAGACCATACCATGCTGTATGTGCAGCATTGGGTCCCAGGAAGTTCTGTTTGGAAGAGTCTGTAGCCCAAAGAACTGCTGCATACCCTAAATGCTGGGTAACGAGCTCATCCCACAAGGCCTCCTGTGTCCAGCACATGACATTGACCTTGCTGAATGACTGGCATTAAAGCATCTCTTGATTTCACAGAAAACACCCTAGTTGCCCAGTCACCCAGTGCTGCCCACCAGGGCACACACCAGGGGCCCAGTCCTTCCTAAATTCTGCCATCTCTTGGACTGTCAGCCATGTCTTCCTGTAACGGGATTGCGAGAAGGGGTGAATTCCACTACCCTAAAAACATTCTCCAGCGTCAGCACTGCAGAGCTGTGATTAGCTCTGACTGCAACGTGCCGTGTGCGCAGGCAGATTTAGCCCGTGTGCTGCCAGCATATCATGCCTGCTGTTCTCACTGCTGTTTCCCCACCCGGCAGGTTTTCTGACACTTGGCAGCTTGCATTGGATTCCTTTCCTGGGAGAACGAAGCCTTCCTGTAGATGAAGGATGTGTCAAAGGAGTAAAACCCTCAAGAGTAACATTTGCTTAAGCTGTATCTCAACTTTTTATACGTACAGCAAAATATCTAAGCCTCTATTTATGCAATAAAAAATCCTTTGTAAAAAAAAAAAAAGAGTAATGGCCTTGGTTGCTGCTTACTCAAATGCTACAGTTAGAACTGCAGGGGAGGCAGTTTTTCAGTACTAGCTGCAAGGAGGTGGCTGGTTTTAAAGAGAAAAATACTCGGAATCCATTATGGGTGTGTACAAGGTTCATGGACAGACAGAAGGTAATGGGGAGGGCTCTGTGCAACTTCTTCAGAGTAATTTCTTCTTGCAAGGGTGTAAATCTGAGACTTGTGGGTTGTTTCTTGAATCCAGGTGAGCAAAAGCAGGAGAGGAGCTTTTCTGGGCAGGTCTTTCTGAAACCACTTTCTGTCCCCAGGGCTTCCTTAGAGTAATGCAAATCACAGTGTCAGTATGAAAACCTTTGAGGAAGTTTCATGCTAGAGGCTTTCTTACGTTATTTTGCTATGCACGGTATCCGAGAACTGTGTATGGCTCTCTGTTTACTACTCGGCCTATGAAGCAGAGGGCATTTTCATTGCCATTACTAGCTGTTCCTGCTTGTGCAATAACACCAAATCCTGGAGAGTAAGCTAACTCGGTCATGGTAGGTTAATCAATAGAGCAGATTTTTTCCCCAGAAATAAAGGCTTAAGCATGTGTAGCAGTGCCAACAGGTATGTTTGCCTTCACATTTCCATTATAAAGCACTTCCTAGATCCTTGTATCTTCTGCAAGTTAAGGTGAAGCTGAAATCTCACAGTGGAGAGCAGAGAGGAGGGAAGAGGAGAGGTGGAGGGCCCTTGGAGAAGCCTTGGGAGCCCAGAAGGATGTGGCAGGCCTCTGGGATAGCTCGCTCCTGCCCTCTCCCTGTGGCTGCGGGCCGAGGTGCCTGCTGTGGTCACGCCAGCGCACGCTGCTGCAGTATCTCTTTCAAGTGCTAGCTGAGTAAGTTTGCGTGCAGCTGATGGAGCTGACGCTCAGACAGCTCTCTCTGTAGTGGAGTTGCTCACCGGGAACTGCAGTGATTTTTAAAATCTCGCTGTTCATGCGGTCACCTTGGTGACCGGGGAACGTAAATATTGCAGAAACCCATTCCTGGTATAAAGCAGTGTCCTTGCCACGGCAGTCTCAGGACTGACGAGGGAATTCATAGTGCCATTGTAAACCAGCAGTTTCCCTCTGCGGTCTCAGCAGTCTCTGTCTATGCAAAGGTAGAATTGAATGGTAATTTAATTAAGTGGCTCTGCGGTGTTCAGTGAGAACAGGCTCTGCTAACCACCTCCATTAAACAGCTATTGAGGGTAATGCACTGAGGTACTTAGCTAAGCTGAACGCCCGAACCTTAAGAGGAAATTGTCAGGCCTGTGTAGTGTCCACCAGCTTCAAAAGTAAGCAATGTCTTGGCTCCATGTAGTCACCGGTTGCCTTTGAATATTGGCCCCAATCTAGACTTTTCTAGACTCCCAACCAAGAGTAGATTTTTCTAGACCAATAGTAATAATAAGCTTTTTTTTTTAAAACTGAAATCAGAGGTATTATCCACTTCAATACAGTTGCTCTTTAAGCAGAATCAAAGGCATACAATCTCCCTTTAAAGCAAATCATTTAGCATCAAAGTAATTGGGCACCATTTAGCACCCAAAGCAATCAAAACTGGCATTAAAATTTGGAGGCCCTACCTACCTCACCAAACATGTACAAAGAAGCCTTTTTTTTGGTCCCTGGCTTGAATGGGGGAGGAAGCAGCTGTGAGGAGTCTCTTCAGAAGTCCTCCGCATCACCACCTTTTTGCTTCTACAACCAAATCAGAAAACCTCTTTCTATGTGTAAGACTTCAAATCTGGTCCAGCCTGGCTGCTTTTTTCCTTAACTTCAGAGTAGCACTACGGCACAGATAAACCCTAGAGCTTGTGAGGGGTGTCGCAGCAGGCTGATGTCCTAGAGTTTCCAAAATAAGAAGAGATCTCACCAATTCCCAAACCTGAATCAATATCTGTTCTCTGACATACCAGGGTAGAGTTTTGATCTATGCTATGACTGCATAGGTTTTACAGCAGGTTTTTTTACCCTTGGGCACCCTATGTGCCACAGTTTCAGCCTTAAACAAGAAAATATGCTGACACTGGGGGGAGACAGCAGCTCAGATTTGTTTCGGTTTCTTGTTCAGCTGGGGGCCTCGAAGTCTGGTTTCTTATTGAAAGAAAGGTTATACGATTAGTCCTGCCAAGTTTGAAAGAGGAATAGAGAATTCAATTTGATTGAGTTTCTGCAAGTGAGAGGAGGCAGCAGGTCGAGAGCCTTGAAGCACTCAGTGTGTATGAGTGTGCAGCTTGTTAGAGACAGCAGGGGATCTACACAGGATCCTCTTGTAGATGTTCCTGTCCCAAAAAGCAAGCCAGGCCACATTCTTCCAGTGCCTACGGAACTAGAGTCTCTCCTTCTCCCCCATTCCATAAAATTATTCTTTTCAAAAAGAGCATTCATGTTGTAGATATGGGCAGCTTAACCTTATGCAGTACCTCACTTGCACAGGTCTTTCACTGTCGGATGTTGTCATTGTCACCAGTGCCAAGTGTTGAAGACAAAATAAAAGGATTATTGGCTTTTAAACTTCTCATGCTTGCACCTTTAGGCTTTCTTTTACTGACATGAAGGCCGTGTGTTTTTAAACAAAAGCTGAAATTCTTGTCTAATAATAAAGAAAGGAGCTGTTGGGATTTTAAGGGGGAAAAAAATACCTCTTACAGGTTCTGAGATGACTTAAATGGCTGCTGGAATAGAGCTCTTGCAGCCTGAAGGAGCCCAGTGGCTGTGGGATATCTGTGGTCCTTAAAGTGAAAAATAAGTGAAGAAGCATTCAACGGGACTGTTTTCTCATTATCCCTTTTAGACTTTGGCTGAAATGAACTCAGCTTGGTTTTAGTACCACTGAACACTTCCAGTCTGAAGGCCACGAGACTTTTACCAGAAACACAACAGCGCTGCTGCTGGAAGAAGGCAGGGCTCCCTGAGCAGCGCCCCAGGGCAGCAGCAATTGCTCTTGAGCCATCGTGCTGCAAGTCGAGGAGCTAAATATTTTTTAGCTCTTCCAAGAGCCTCACATGCAAATGAGTATTTCCAACATTTCCTTCCTCAGTTTTTCTCTTGGGGGTCAGCAATTCCAGCTGTTTTTTCTTACTTTTCTCAGTAAAGACACTGCAAATGTTCTGTCTGAAGTAGTGTCCTTCATGGTTCTCCTTGATCCCAGCTCTAACCTGTCAGCATCACTGCCTACACTCAGTCAGCATCTCTGCCTACCGGCTGACTGCCAACCCCCTCGGCTCGGGCCAAAGAAAGAGGAGCACTGCGGCAAGTTCTCGTAGCCCCCCTTCCAGCTCTGTCATGGGAGAAACCAGTAGACTAAGCTGAAAAAAACCTCTCTTGTTTCAGCCTTCACCAATTCTTCACAGTCTTTGCAAAATTGCTTCCAAAGATGCATCAATTTGCTGCATCCTCTCCCTGTTTATTAGCTACATACTAACCTCAACCTTCAAGTCAAGTTTAGTGAGGAGCCGAGAGACCTCACGTGAAGGAGCTGATTACCCTGTGACAGCCTTGTGTCTGACATGCTCCCAATCACACGGAAAACACACCTAGCTATATGGCTGTGCAAGTGTACAACCCACATGAGTGTGTGGAGACAGATCAGGTAAAATTTCTTAAACTTGAGTTTACGTTTCCTGCCTGGACATGTGCCAGAAGCCAGTTTCAGACAGGCTGTCTCTAAGCGACTGCCAGGTTTGGGGACTCTGAGGTGGCTGGATGTTTACATACAACCCACATCACAGTTTGGCTTTCGAAGCTGGTTTGTCTTGGCCACTGGAGCAAGCCCAGCATATCATCTAGGCTCAGCTGGACCTTGACTGGTGTATGTGTGTACAGTCTTGGGTATCTTGGTATCTTGGGATAATCAGAGGACCAGCTGGCCCTTCTCCATCTGGTAACAGAAATACCCGGTAGTTGCCAGAACAGTTATCCCCATAGCAAGTGGGCTCCTCATGTGTTCCTGTAAAGAGAAAGCTTTTTTGGGCTCAAATAAGGGATTAGGCATGTATTCATGTCTATGTCCAATGTGGCATCAATTTCTCCCTCTTTGAATCTGATAAAAGAGCTATCAAAAATGTATGTGTGTACCAGCGTCAAAGGCTGTGCCTCACCACGAGACTGCTTCCAGTCTATCCAGAGGCTCTTGAGATGGCTGTCACAGAGCAGAGAATGTATATAGCTGCTTCCCGTGGATCACTAGAAACACAGCATGGCTAACTATCCTTTTTTATTAGTTCCCTTTTTTCCTGGGCTTCCTCATATTGGTTGGTTTTGCTCTCCAATGCCTTAGTTTCTGGTAGTGTGGCACCTTCCCAGTCCTACGGCTCTTTTGATTTGCTGTCACTCATATTGCTCTGGTCTAAATTCAGACTGATTCCCTGGCTTAGTGTTTCTCATTGATTTTTAGACCTAGCCAATAAGAAATGTCAGACACTGACAGCTAAGTGCAGTTTAAGTCATATAAATGAGTCTGGCCCTTACATGTATTTGTTTTCTAAAACAGTTTTATCATTTTGCCTTTCTTACATAGAATATTGTCCCTGTATCCCTCCTTCTTTCCTCTGTGCCTTTCTCTCCATACCTCCTTCACATGGTGGTTGCAGAAGGCAATTTCAAGGAACAGGTTCACAGAGACAGAGGCTGGACTTTGAGTGATGTTGATTGCCTTCCCACTACCTAGCAAGCTCTTGGGCACAGCACCAAATGGGCCTCACTCTGCCTGCTCAGTGACAAGCTCACACCTTGTGTCCCACCATTACATCCCTGGCTTTTGCCCCAGGTGCATTTGTCCCATTTGTACCCTGGCTTGCAGCGTGCTGTTAGATCAGAGGACTTGAAAATAGGGGGCAAAAAGTATATTGAGCCCATCATTACAGGCCTGCTTCATGAGCTGGAGGAAAACAAATGTTTTTTCCCATGAAGACAAGGCTTGGAAAAGCATTGAGAAGTAATTAGTCAATGAGACATCATGAAAATTCAGGTGATTTGCATTCCAGCTAGCTTAGAGCAGAGGGACATCTGTTATAGCTTCTTCATCAACATATGCATTTGCATCTCCTCTTTACGCAAAGATACTTAAATCATTTTATTTTAGTGGTGCATTTCAGTCACACAGAGAGAATCGTGAGTGGGGACAAAGAGATTTGCTTTGACATCCTGAAATGGTCAAGTGTACTGAGCATCACTACAAGGACTATTGCTTGTAAACCTAATGAAATAATAGGTATTTAAAATCTTACCAAGAAGATATTAGACTCATGCATGCTATTTCAAGTGCTCTTGAATAAGGTGCATGCTATTTGGTAACATCCTCCTATTAGCTTGTTTAGTCATATGTTAAAGGAATTGCTTGTCATCCTAAATTACCAGTTGAGTCAGACTGCATGAGCCACAATATTTTTCTTCAGTACAAAGGGTTACAACGTTTTGTAGAAAACATGGTTTGTAATTACCCTTCTGCAGCAGCAAAGGGGGAGGGAGGAAGAAAGAAAAGAAAGAACTCAGCTCAGAGGACTTTATATAAAATACCAAAGTTCATTTGATTTCAGACTCGGTTCTTTTTCCTGCTCACAGGTTTCCATACACACTGAATAGAAAAGTTTTGCCAGCCCTCAAACTCCCAGCGGGAGGCTGGGAAGAGTGAAGGTGTTTAGCGAGGCTTTCCCAGCCCTTTGCAGGGAAAGGATGTTTTTCCCTTGCTCTCTGGGAAATGCAGCACCAAACACTTCCTCTTTTCTCATGCCTGTTGCCTTGAAACCCTTTATGGAGACTTCACCCTCGTTTTATCAAATAAAAACCAGGAAAGACCAATATATTCCTGTGACAGAAATTACTTTGTTTTACTACTTCTTCATTGCTAAAATGGATGGAAAGCAGGTGATTCTGTGCCTGGGCCCATGGACTCCACTGCGAATTAGGGATGGCAGAAGACACACCCTACCAATGAAGAAATGTGGCAATGCTGTGGCCCTAAACCCGCAGCTGCGTAAGCAAGGGCAGCAGAGACTGGTAAGGCTGAGCTGCGGTGAGGCAGCAGTCCGGGACTGTGCTCCGTTCAGGTTTGGTCTCGTTCTTCTTCATGTGAATCCAGAACACAGCAATGAAGTCATCGGGTTTGTGCTGATTTGACTATAGCACACTGTTACTTCTCCCCAGTCGTATAGTGCAGTGTCATCGGGTGAAGGTAAACAGTAATTGGGAAAATGGGTTGTGCATCATTTGTTTCTTAAGAAAACCAAGCTAGTGTGCAATTACTGCCTATCCTTGTGGTATAAAGAGGCACCGGACCTATTTCTTTCCTCATGCTGGTTTCACATCACTTCATATTCATCGATATTTAGTGGAGCAATTGCTGCTTCAAGCCAATGGCAAATTATGTTCAGGGACATGATACCAGAACAATAAAAACATTCCTGCCCCTCTCTAGTCTCTCCTCGTTTACCCCCCACTCTTTCTACCTTGCATTTGAAGCACCTAATTTTCCATTCTCTGCTACGTCCATATTTGTAAAAAATGAGCAGATGTTTTTGCTGAATATGAAGCTGAGAAAAGATGGTTATTTCATCTCAGCTCTAGAGAATTACATGCGTGGATTCTTCTGAAGGTAGATGAGACTCCCTTTTTTAGATATCTCTCTGCCACACCAAATTGCAATGCTTGTTTCGATGGTTTCCACACACAGGAGAAAAGCTGCACAGATTTGCCTGAGTGTATTGAAATGTTTTATTGAACCTGTGAATCATCTCATAACTTATTTCTTTTATGTTTTTATGGTCTTACTTCTCTGTCTTAGAAGTACACAATAAACACATATCCAGTAATGAGCAACATAGAGAATGTAAATTAGGAGCCACTTTCCAAAAAAAATGAAGTATTCAATGAACTTGAAAAGCTGCACATTTAAAACTGCTGTTAAGAAATACTACCTTGCATCACTCATAAATAATCTTTTGAACTCCATTCAGTGATAAATCATTGTATCTCTGTAATGGGTGTCATGGATAAAGAAAATCTCAAACGATGAGTGCAGTATTTTATCCTGAGAGACTGAACTCTTCATGCTTTAAGGCCTGAACCAACTACTAATTGTTAGGCTTCTGAAACGAACTTCCCTTTTAGAAAGATTTCTTTCACCTTTCACTGAAATGTCTATTGCAGACCACTGTTGGAAGCAAGGTACTGGGTGTAATGAACTACTGAGCTGACATCAGATATTAATGCCTATATTATGGGAAAGTTGCATTAAATTCTTCAGAATTTTTTGAGCTGTGGACTCTGATGTCAGTCACGGTCCAGCATATTCCCTGCTCAGGAGCAGATCTCCCATTTGGGTCAAAGACAGGCCTGACCTGCAGAATTAATTTTGCACCCCAGTCTTTCTCAAAATTGAGGGCATTTACATCTGAGGCATGATGTCATGACTCCCATGACAGAGGAATTTATGCAAAAGGCTGGCTAAACTGAATCTTAGGCGTGCTTTGGCCCATTTTTGTTGATACAGCAAATTAACTGTCCCTTCCCAGCGCAAGCATAGTGCATATCAACCTAATCCTGGAATACACCTAAAATGAAACATACAGATTTAAAGTGATCTTTTTTATTAGTGCTATTGACATGTGATTTTTTAGACTGACACCTTTTGAAGGAAAGAGCCCAGCAGAGCTGGAATAGGGTAACTCATTCAAAACACATCTGAGGCCTGACTGCAGGAAGAACCGTTCAAGAAAGTGTGTCAAGGTAGTAGTTCTCCCATCTCTTCACTCTGTTAATCACTACCTTCCATTTGTTTGGGGTCATCTTCTCTATTCCTTTAACAATCAAGTCATTGAAGAGGATACACCTGTAGGAACAGGTCCTCTCAATAGACCTCGGGCAAAATCTTTCCTGTTGTTTATGATAAACCATTTCAAAGACGACCAGGCAACATCCATAGGGTAGAGGTAGTTGTAAGACGAAGGCACAAGAAGAAGCTTATGGCCATTGGCTCTAGCAACTTCAGGGCGACACTCAGCGCTGGACATGTAGGTCACTGGTGGGATTGGCGGCAGAGTTCCCATCTCCAGCTCCTTGCTGTCTTTTGCCCCGACACGCATCGGCTGCCTTTTGTCCCTTGTCACAATTATGCACTTCCCATAGGAGGTGGTCAAAGAATCACACAGCTCCTGAAAGATACTGTTCTGCTGGCGGATGGGCAGATCACCCCTCAAGAGCAGCTTGTACCTCCAGGGCACCACCCACCCTTGGCTGCTGCTAGCGTGAACAAGTGTCCATACTGGCCAGCGCAGGCTGGCCTCCTCGGTTACTGTTTCTCCTGTTATAAGACTTTCTGGAATATCTGTTTCCCCTAAAAAACCAGTGTTGAAACCGTTAAGCTGCAGTGTCCTCAGAGCTCTTAAATACTGCAGGCACTGCCTCTTTGAAGTAGCATCAAAGCAGCCCCCATGAATTATGTGCCTGAGAAGCGGGTTTGTGACGTGCTGCATGTTGGCATCTCAAGGCTCGGGGCGCTCATGGATCTCACAATGCGGCCGTTGCCCCGGCGTTACCCCACGGTGTCACACCCAACCGGTGGCAGCACCAGTAGGGCCTCGCAGCAGGCTCATCAAAAGGCGTCTTGGAGAACAAAAGTCCCATCAGGCTGGGTAGGCTGCAACTGTGCAGCTGGTGGCTTCTGGTCAGGACATTGCTCATCTTGGATATCGTGGTTCCTTCTCTGACAGCACTGAGTGGGTGCTTGGGTGCTGTGTTCTGTGTGGGCCAGCCAGGCACTGCCAGAAGGAGTCCAGAGGGGTGGGGATGTGGCAGAAGAAGCTGCATGGAGTAATGGAAAGTGAGACAACACCTGACCTTTGAGACCAGGGGTAGAAACCATTCCTTCCCTCCCTGGCAAGTGTGTGACCTCATGGAAGATGTGGCCTTGACATCCCCCCCAGGTGGAGGAGAGGGCTGAACCCCCGGTGTGTTGTTATGGGGGCACAGAGGACCTCTGGACCCCCACACAATCCTCTCTTGACAGGCAGGCACAATCCCAGCAGCGCTGCGAGGTGATGCCTTGTGCCCAGCGCCCAACAGCACGGCAGCGTGCGCGAGATCCACCATGCTCTGCCCGCCCGGCTCCAGACCTCAGAGAGGGGAAAGAATAAGTGTCGCCTCAAATGTGGCTTCAGGGTGAGGTATTTTTAGGAGTAATTTGGTTTCTAGAGTTCCCTTAGCTTCCCACTTTGTGCACCTGCTTCTCCATTTTGTGCTGACCCTACTGACGAAGCCCCGAGGGACCGACGCTGACACTGTTGCCACCTCCAAGGGTGAGCAACACCTTCAGAGATGTGGAAGGGATTGTGAGGGAAAAAGATTGCTCGTGTGGTGTTATGCAAACACCCAGGCTGAAATGAAGGTCAGAGCAGAAGGCTGGGCAGGTACCACCCTGCTACCATGGCAAGTCAAACGGGGGCATGGGGGCATGTGGCAAAGCGAGGGCTGCAGCCGGCCTGGGGAGCAGGAACAGTCAGGGGGAGATGTGTGCACGCGTGTGTGCAAGCGTGCGTGCAAGCGTGCACAGGCGTACCAAGGGCAGCAAGCGTCTGGCTGGGGAAGGTTGCGGAGCAGCAGAAAGTGACGACTATTTTGACCTGTCTGGTTTCTTACCTGTCCCTCCTCCTCCCTACGGATGCACGTGCAGAATTATTACTGCAGGAACAAGCTTGTCAGTACGAGACTGTTAAATCGCTCACACTTGTCCGTACCTACAAAGCTGGGAGTAGACGCTGGCAGCATCATCAGCCTGCCACATGGCGGGGAACAGCAGAAACGTGTAAGTCCCTGATGACAGCATGCATTTCCTTGCCCACCTTTGAAACTGAGATACCCCACGGTCTGTGCTGTTGCCTCTGGAACAGCTTTCCTTCCCCCGAGCACATGGGGAAACTGAAGTCAAAAGATGTCTGAACAGGAACATGGCCAGCGGTGTCTGATCAGCCGTCTGGATGCTCTCCTTGCTGAGGCAGATGAGTGACGGGGCATGTCATGTTAGTAGTATCACATGGAAAGCAGAAGCCTGGAAACTGCGTTTAAGAAGGGGGATATACCCCCAGAAAGAAGCCTTTATGGTCTAACGATTAGCCAGATGAAAAATGATGGCAGAGTCAGACTGTACACATATGAAAAAAATTCCTTGAATATGCAGTACATAGTCATATGAGAATGCAACATAACATTGACCTATCTTTATTAGCATTTCACACTGTGGTATACCTTTCTCTTTTAGTGTTAACTTTTGTCCTCAATAAATACATACCAGGAGCATAAGCTGACTTGAGTAGTCCTACTGGAGTTATTGAATACTTATTAATTTTGAAAAGCGCACATATTTAGAGGCCTGATTAGGGTCTGAGGTCCCCCAAAATGCTGATCTAGAGACCTCACTGTTCAGCAACTGGATGTAAAGTGTCAAAAGAACTACCTGTAAAGAAATGTTATTCCCTAATTTTCCTTGGTGTCTGTGATCAGCATCCTATCCGTGACACCCACTGGAACCGCAGATCATATTCCCTGTTACCTAAATTGAAGGTGTCGTTTCCTTCTCTCCTCTACAGAGAGGATTTACTAAATTGTGCATGAGTTGGAGCATGCCATGTTTGAGACAGACACAAAAAGGGCACGTCTCTTCCGTTACTCTTGCTTTTTAGCTATCTTCTAATTGTGAGTGGATACCAGTAGGAAACAGAGCAGGCGAGCAACTGCAGTAGCAGCCAGGCAGGGTCCCTGGGTACAAGAGTGAAGTAAGGGCTTCCCCTCTCCCACCTCATCCTCTCCTCCCCGACCAGGCTTGTCCCTGAGGCCTCCTGGCCATGCCAGGCCACGGACGGCTCTAACGCTGCCCTCCTCGCCCCTCTCAAACCCGCCCCTGCCGCCCTCACCAGTGGCAAGCGGCAGCTCTGTGCCGGAAAGCCGTGGTGCCCAGCCCATTTGTGTGCGCTGAGACTGCTCCGTGAGGCAACCCAAAGCACACTGGCAGCGGTCAGGAGATGCGCTTCAAAAGCATGGTCCTCCTCTGAACTCGTGTAGGTGTAGCTGGGGTTGCCCGGGAAAACAAGGCTTGATGTTCTTCAGTTCAGACCCCCTAAAGCAAACAGTCCCGAAGCTGTTCCTCTGTCTCTCCAGCCTTTGAAACCGTTCCCCTGTCTCTCCAGCCTTTTGTGTTTTTGCAGCACCAAGCGAAAAGCTGAGAGACAAAGGCAGCCCGCTGCCTTATGCCGAGCACTTGTCCGTGCTTTCCTGTGCTGATGAAGGCACTTAGCAAGGTGGATGAGGCGGGTGCAAAACACCCTTTCTTCTTGTGAGGCCTTAGGCATGGGCAAGGTCTGTATCACTGTATTTTGGTGCTGTCCCAGAAGGACGTGGCGATGCTCTTAGCCTGTCGGGTGGCATCAGCGTGCCTGCATCTCCAGCTGGCCCGGGCTCCTTCAACCGCCATGAGCGATCTGAGCCTAACTGGTTATGAACGTAGCGATGATAATGCAGCTGATATGTAGTGAGATGGGAGGGATGGACTGCTTTCATGTCCTTTTCAGAGTAACTATTTGAGATGCAGATTCTCCTGTCCCATTCATATATATGACATAAACCTATCTGTTATCCTGCTTTAAAAGCAATTATTAATTTTGTTTTTTATAATACAATTTGAAAAACTTGGCCAGCAGACATAAGGCACTGG
This sequence comes from Phaethon lepturus, assembly GCF_000687285.1. Taxonomy (NCBI): domain Eukaryota; kingdom Metazoa; phylum Chordata; class Aves; order Phaethontiformes; family Phaethontidae; genus Phaethon; species Phaethon lepturus. The sequence continues at coordinate 20,485 of NW_010509874.1, forward strand.
GCTGAGGCACAAAAATACGTATTTTATTTCCTGTGCTACCTCTAGTCTGCTGTGTTACATTTTGCCTCTTCTCCCTTCCGCCCCGTGTCTACGTAGCCAGTGAAGCAACTTTGGGGCAGGGACCTTTCCGCCTTTTGTAATTTTAGGCTTCTGACATTCCCTAGCAAGGGCCACGCAGTGCAAAATCTCTGGGGGTAGCCCCTGCCTCACAAGTGCATTTCGGATTTGAGAAAAGACATTTCTGATCTCGCTCTCATTCTTCAGCCGCTGATCCGGAGAACCCGCCCCCCCCGCCGGCGAGCCCTGCCTCTGGCAGTAAGCTTGGGGTTTGGGCTTCAGCGTGGGGACCACCCATCTTCCCCCAGCGCACACAGCTGTCGCGCCCAGCACCCCACGCTCAGGGTACCGGCCGTGGGTCGCACCTGCCCCCCCGGCGTCTGCAGGTGCGGGAGGGTGGGCTCGGTGGCGCGTGGAGCGTCTCACAGGGGTGCCCAGGCTCAGCGGCATCCTGCTGCCCCTGGGAAGGGGGGGAGGCCTGGCCCCCGCCTGCTGCCAGCTCCTCCGTCGCTGCCTGGGTACACAAGTTGGGGCCGAGCCCACCCCGCGCTTTTTTGGTGCTTCACCAAATTCCATTGTACCACTCAGCTAAATAACAAATTTACCAATTACCCACGAACAAAGTCCCTAATAACGAAGCAATTAGGATACCAATTACCAGTTACATACCAATTACCCATTTCAGTAGTAATTATGTTATTAGGTTGCCAGTCACCACATTCTATATGCAAGCTAAAAATCATCACAAACCCTTTATTTTAAATCCCAGATAAAAACACAATGAAACACAGAACATAATGAAATACACATAAACAGTAGGCATGATGCTAGGCAAACAGTGGATGTTTTTACTGCTGCATTATATTACATGTAGCAGCTAAAATTAAATTGCTAATTTTGAAATTTAACATTTTATTTTTATCTAAATAAAATGTTTTGTAAGTTTGAACATTTTTTTCCCCAAACCAGCACTTGAGAACATTGTTCTACAGGGAATTTGGTTCTCTTCCCGTCTTGCATGGAGTGAAAAAAATTAGGATTCTTTTTCTAACAAATACCATACCAAATTTAAATAATCTATTTTCCCTCCTAGCTGTCTGATGAAGTCCTGAACAGTAGCTAAAAAGTCCCATGCCAAAGAAGTATTTCTAGTGTCAAACGAGACTTTCCAAAACTGTAATTTTAGCTCTTGATCCGTGATGGAACCAGTAAGAGAAGCACTTGCCAAAATCAAAGGCGGCCTCAGGGTGGGAACACAGAAAAAGGTGGAAACTTCAGAAAATACATTAAGCCAATATCTAAAGTAAGAGCCCTGAACTTCTCAGAACAGAGTTAGTACAACTGCTGGCGGTTTCCCACACAGACCAGCAAGGCACCTTGTGAAAACTGATGAAATTTGGGTTTGAGCATTAGGGATTCTCTGCCCAGGTTGAGCTTGGCAGCCTTCCCTTTGGTGGCATCACAGTCATCGCTTCTGCCCAAGTACGGCCACTATTTCAGGTAGGAATACTTGCCATCTATTGCCTGGACTCTGTAGGAACGGGGTAGCTTTAGGAGTTGAAGTTCATGGTCAGACGTGGTTGACACCGTATGTACACACGTATGTGTCTCCCTGAGGTGGGGAAGGAAAAAGAAGGGAAAGTGTTTCAAGGCCGAGGGGTTGGCATAGAACTGATGGCTGTGCCTGGGTCTGGGAAGGGGACAGAGCCATTAGGTCCATCACCTGAGTGGTCGAGGTCTGGTTTTAGCTCTCGATACAGGCTGTAGAGCCCCCGCTGCACGGGGAGCGCAGGGAGAGGAAGGGCTCACCTCACCCCCACCCCAGACTGCCCACAAGGGCTGACTACCTGCAAGGGTGCGACCAGGAACGGGGGGGGACACACCGAAGGGGATATCAGTAGATTCCTGTCATGCATCAGCAGGGAATTAGTTTTCAGCAGCTCGGTTTGCAGGCGGGCAGAGAGCACGTCCCACGGCTGTGGAGTTCACCCGCCAGCCTGGCCCTTCCCTCGCATCAGCCCACCCGGAAAAGCGGCAGCCACTGCTGAAATTTCCCTGCACAGAACCTGGCAGGGGTGATGGGTGTCTGAAACCTCTGTCTAACACTCACCATGGGGAGAGAGGTTCCACTCTGCTTCCTGACACTGTTGCGTGAGTGGAAGAATTGATAAACCGGGTCTGCAAAGCGGGAGGAACTGTCACTAGGTCAGGCTAAAGTCTCCTCTCAGTGCTGGCACTGGGCCCGAATGGATCCTTCTCCAAGATGGACAGTGATACTTGCCACCTTCAGGAAAACACCCACACTGGGTGGAAGGAGCAAACCTGGAACTGCAAATGATTTTTTCTGCCCTCAAAACGCCTCTCGTTTTTCAGATCCGAATAGCTGAGCTGCAGCAATGGGAGCGTGGCTGACTGCCGTCAGGAGCAATGAGCTTAAATAGTGGATCTTGGCTCAAATCGAGCCGTTATTAAACCAGACACGGTAATGAAGCCAAAGGCAATCGGGTCCAAAACTAACTCAACTGCCTAACTGGCCTCTGCTGGAGACAGCGTCTGGGGAATATGCACCTGTCCAAAAAAGGAGATGTCTGTGCTGGAAAGCTGAATCTCTGGAATTCAAGCAAGAAGTGCGGAAAGCCGAGACAGCAGTGTGGATTTCATCTTGACTATCAGCTGGAAGTATCAGCCTTGGGACATATCTTACGAGATCAGCCTTGGGACATATCTTACGAGATCAGGCATAAAGGAAATTCCCTTTAAGGATATGGTCCACGTGAAGTAGATAATTTCCAGGCAGTTGGCTTGGACCAAACGGTGGCAAAACCCCATAATAATAACACTATATCATGGCAAGAAAGGATACATTAAAAAAAAAAAAAAAGGAGAATGAAATTGCAGTAGCAAAACATGAAGCTACAGATGGAGTAGAAACCTGTTTAAGAAAAGTTAGGATGGAATGTTTCCTAGGGTACAAAATGGTTGAGAACTTTTTTCCTATCAATAACAAAAAATAAACACAAAGCGACATAAAGGAGGCTGAGTGGACTCAGCAACAGCCGTCCCCCAGGCATACAATTTTATAGGATTTCATAGGATTTTTGCTTCAATAACAAATGTTATAGAAAATGTTCTCGGAGTATCTGCTCCACCAGTTTCCAATCATTTCAATTTGCAGACTCCAGAGCTTTTTCCAATGAATGCATGGACCAAGTATAGCAAGCTGAAGCTCACTGCCAACATTTGCCTCGCCATAGCTGTCTGTCCTGGACCCCTGTATGCCCAGGGCTCTACAGGACATCGATCGAACAGCCCTGAGCCATGTGGTGGGCAAACCCCTCCTTCTTGTGTCTGCTGAGGCTTGGTGGCCTGCAGAAGACACCCTAAAACTACCATGGCACCCCTCTGCTTACTGTCTACCACCCAAGGAAGCAGCTGGGGCTGAGGGCTTGGTGGGATTTCATGATGAGGGGGTTAGTGTTAAATGCTGAAGGAATTTCTCGGGGATGCAATGGTGGCACAACCCTGAGGGCTACAGCCGTGGCTTGTCAGCCCCGATGCTGTCCAGGTGAGCCCTGAGAGGGACCCTGGAGAGACGTCAGGATGTCTTGGCCATCCTCATTGACCTGGGCTTTGGTAAAGGGCTGACACACAGGAAGAGAGCTGCTGAGAAATGCACGACCACTGTCAAAAACCTGCTGCAGACCAAGCCTGCCAAGCAAGCAAACAAGTTCATGTTTCACATGTGCCTCCAGACCCTTGAAATAACCTTCCTTCCAGAAGGGCTGGACGGAGCTCAGCTTTGCCTCCACCTCTGGCTGCCCGGCGTGGCGGTGAAGGTGGACGCAGAGGCTGTTGCGGCACTTGCTGCTTGCAGAGTGCGCATCCCGTGGGCTCGCTGGCAGCTCCGACCACCCAAATAAATAAACAAATAAATAATAACAGCAAACAGGCACACCAAAAGTGCCCCAGCTGGAAACGTACTGGCTCAGTTTGAAGCAACAGCATGCAAAGGAAGGCCTTCCATTCTCCCAAGAGGCAAGCTATAAAAACACGTGATAGAAACAGCCATGAAAGAGCTAGGCCAGTAAGGACTTGATCTCCAGCCTCTTCTCCAAAGGCTTGGGGCTGAAATAACACAGGTTGCACTAGAGTACCTTCACAGCTGCATGTGGGAAGCTTGCATAAGACCGGTCTGCATCTGTCCTGGCACAGCTCCTCATTTCTTGCCTTCATGAATGAAAAATATCCCTGTTTAGGCTCCTTATGTACAACAGAATGATAATAAAAAGAAACCATTTTCATACATTCCTCAGAGCTGCATCTGTGTTCAGCGCCTCAGACCCAGGGTTGTTTTTGCCGTCCTGCCTTTGCAGCTCCAGTAAGGCAGTGCTGTTGATAATAACAAAAGTGTCTCTGCTCTCCTTTCCTGGAAGCTCCACTTTGTTTCTCTGGGGGTTAAGCTTCCCAGAATAAAGGTAGTCAATGTAGTTTTCAGGCTTGCTGGAAACAATATTGCTGAGCATCATGACAAAGAGAAGAAAGCCAAAAAACCCAACGATGATGAGGATGTAAAATGAGGCCATTATCTCCTCTTGCATCTCCAAGGCTGGGTTGCTGAAATTATTGAACCGAAGGGTCTTCTTTTGTTCCACAAACATGTGGAGTAAATTTGGCATGACAGAACTGCTGTTTGTGTGGTTGCTGAAAGCCATCTTATGCTTCCACTCTGGCTGCGAAAGCTAAGCAAAACAAAAGAACCAACTTAGCTGGTTAATGCACACCTGTCCTTCCATGTCTTCTAGCTCAGGTCCTTCACACCGTTTCCTCTCCTCTGCTGTGTAGCTAACTGCACTCGGCTCTTCTCTAGCTGCACGTCTTGCATGCAGAGAGCCACGGTGGAAGTCAGCGGCAAGTTAGAGCAGGAATTCAGAGAATCAAAAGCTGTTGCTCTCTGCATGCAAGACGTGCGTGTACATGCACGGGCACATACTAGTCTCTTAGGCTGACTTTGTTTTGCTGGTGACGTAGCATCAAAATCTGGACATGGGAATAACACTGCCAATTCCAGCAACTATCTCAATAGAAACAGGTTGATGCATTCTTAGGTACCAGCATACTTCAAACAATCACACCGCTAAGGGGAGAGAAGAACAATACCGGTATTACAGCCCTGGCTTCAGAGTTTACGGGCTCTTCATGCTAAATCATCCACAGCGAAATCTGCTGACTTCAAAGAGAGCTGTGGGAAGGAACTAAATGAATCCAAACTAATGTAAGTAAGTTTGTTATCTTGGTCAGAAGGAAACTTGAGAGAGAAATTTTTTTCTGCCAAATTATGGTTCTTGAGGTTGTCTTCTTTTTCTTTATGAGCTTTTTTCAAAGTCATTTTTAGCACAAGAGAAACTTAAATCATTGCCTCTAAGCAAACCACAGGATCCTTCCATTCTGAAAAATCTGAGAAAGTTTTGACTCCATCTCTCAATCCCACATCCAAAAAATAAGTTTTTCTTTTGGCAGCAACATTTTCCCAATTTTGATACAAATCTATGTGTAATTTTTGGTTCTCTGAAATCCCCTTCTTTGGGAAGTATGTGATAATCTTAGAAAAGATTTGTGCAGATCTGCCGATGAATTCTTGCCTAGCTGTAAATAGAAGCCAAGCGTTTCATCCCAAGCGTGCAACTTTTGCTAATTTAAAATAATTCACATTCCTTGTTACAGTTTTCCTTGCTTTTCACTTGGCGCTGGTTAACCTGTGTAGCTCTCCTGTGGCAAAGGTTCTGTACAATCTGAGGCTGCAACCCCACGTACCGTAGCAAGCGCTCTGGTGATTTACAATACCCGAGGATTTCACCGCTCCCTTAAATCTCATACCAGAAACCATTTAAAGAGCTCGATATGAATAACAGAATAAAAAGCTCTGAAAAATTTCTGATGGAGACTAGAGAAAGCTCATTCAAGAGCAGCTCTGCCTGATGGTCACCTCAGAGACATTTGGCAGTACTAAAACGAGGGTTTCCCTTGGAAGAGGCAGTGGTCAGGGCAGCCCAGCATCCCCAGCTGGCAGCCTCCTTCCCTTTCTCAGCCTGCTTGCAGGCACTGGTGGCAGGAGATGTTTTATCTTCCCTCCTCATGCCTCACACTGGGATGTTCACTAGTCCTGACTCAGGGAAGTCAGGCATTTCCTCTCGGGTCCAGCTAGGATGAGCCCATCACCGGACCACTGAAGTGCCGACTGGGTGTCTGAAATTGCCTGAACATCCTGGATGATTAAGGTTAGCTATTCCTGGTTAGGCTTCCTCCTTCTTGCAACTATTGCCTTTTAATGAATGTGTTTACCCTGCTGGCTGGGTTGTGACTGGTCTGCCTGGAATCTATTAATAGCAAATAAGCACGGCGGGCGGCCGTGTGAGCCGAGTGCGGGACCCATTCGCAGAGGTGTGCGGGGCTTCACAACCACAGCACGGGAACGGGAGACGTACCGGGGGAATATAATGAATTGCAGCAACAGTGGGTGTGTGGGACCACACGGTTCAGATGATAGAGTATAGCTTTTAGCTAACCAGGATTTTTTGGTCCACACAGAAAAAGAAAAAGGCAAGATTCCTTCCAGATTCCAAGCCAGATACAAGTAAACTGCCTGTAGATTACAAAACTCCTCTTCTCTCCGACACAGCCCAATCTGGTGACGGAGACTTGGTTGCAGTAGAAATCAGTAATCACAATACAGAAGTGAAATCTGCCTTGGTGTTCCCCTTTCAGAGGGCAGAATGTGAAAAAAGTGATCTATATCTTGGCTGAACACTAGGTGAAAGTTTTATTCTGAAAAAGATTTACTGAAAGTGAATTGACTTTCTGATAACAAGATTTTCTCTGTTGCTCCCCAAACCCACATTTGCTTTCTCTGCCTCTCCAGCCTGTTCTGCTAAACTGGCTGCCCTGGGTTTTGTGGCTAATGCCATGATGAGCTACAACGCATTGCGGAGGACCAAAGTTCAGAGAGATACCAGAGGTCCTTACTCCTTGATAGATGGACTTCCTGACTTTCTGCAATCCCACTGAAAAAAAAACAAACAACCCATTCTCTGCCGACCCCCAGACTAACCTATAGCTAGTTGCCACAGCTATACTCTCTTGCTCATACACTCATATAAACGTGAGGCTAAGCTTTGAATGCTCTTACCCATGTTTATTACTTTCAGTGCCTACTGCTGCCTGCACTTTGTTGAGGGGCTGCTTCTGCTTTATGGGTCACCTCAAACTCTCCTCCAGACCCCTGGAGACAGGACAGCAGCCAGACGGACCATCCCTCTCACATTTGGGAAGACAATGTACAGCTGGGACCTGCAGCTCCGCTCTGCCTTCTGGAGGCTCTTGGCATGGGCTGCCCAACTCCTGCTGCCACTGGAGTGGGTCTGGTCCTTTAGCGATGCAAATTCTTGGGTTTTTAAAATTTAATACAAAGTGCCAGTATTTTGACACACAGTTCTTCAGACATTGCTTTCTAAGGAATACAGTGCTTTCTGCTCTAGAACAGTGAAACTAGTTAAGTGTTGGACTGGCACTTAAAATATCTGCAAGTCTGGGTATTGCTGAGCCATGTGCCGCTTCACTACATTAAAATCCTGTCTGTACAGAAAACATTTGGCGGGGGGGAGTATGCATTTATGCATTTCTAGCAGTTTTCCCTGCCATACAAAATACAGCAGAAAAACAACACAACAGGTACCAATCTCCAGAAAACAATAATGAGAAGCTTGAGGCAAATGACATAACGAGCCGAAAGGGCAAACTATCATCCATTAACTTTATCGGCTGCCTAATTCTCCTTAGGCCAGGCACACAGCACACCGGGGATTTTGAACTGGCAGGCTGTGGGGGCCAAGCGCAAATGCGATGCCACTGAAAGGCAGAACCTGAGTATTCACCCCAGAATGAAAAAGAAGTCGTCTAGGGTAGGATCTGCCTTTAGTGACAATAGGGGAAGGATTGGTGGCTGCTGTTGTGCCACACCAGGCCTCCAGGAGAGAGAAAACAGGCTTCAGATGGCTTTGTACAAGTAAGGCTGTGTGTCATTTGTCTGTGTATACGTGCACACTCACACCTCACGCACACTCCTACAATCACGGACAATGCTGGAAAGATACTGGGACACCACATCAGCGCTCCTCCAAGCTTCAAACATCCCTACTGCTACTTTTTCCCATCATTGTGTTAGATACACAGGTTAGAAATCAGCCTTTTTTCCCATGGTGGGACTCATCTCCTTTCTCCCCACTCCCCTCTCCACTGCTTTCTACAACCTAAGGGTTGTCTTTCCATTTTGACCATTTTCTGTGCATGTGTAAAGGTGTGTCCCAGACACATCAACTAGAGATATACATCACTGTATCTGTCATCTGCCTCATAAGTAGGCGTTAAGTCCATGCACACGAATGCACACACGGAGATATATGTGCATATACTCCTCCTCTCCCTCCACACACAAACATAGGTTAAAACATAAAAACACCCACAGAGCAACATGCATAATGCCATATCTAGCTTTTTTTTTTTTTTTTTTTAATGACTAGTAGCTTGAGTGTTAAACAGAGCTGGTTTTCAGTGAACAGCACTTCAGGAGGAAAAAGATCCAGTAAATGTATCCAAAACAATGGAAAAACTGAAATGAAAATTTAAACCAGTGCCTACTTATCACCATGTAGAGGAAGTTACAGACACCCCAGGCACCGTAACAGCAGCTATGAAATGTTGTACCTATTCAAACAGCTTACTTACATGCAGACCTGGCTCTGTCCTGGGAGCAGCACCTCTTTCGGCTGTCGGGCTTGCTCCCAGCTGACCAATGCATTTAACTATTTAAGGAGCATAGGAGAGGAGTGGCCTCAGCTTCTCGCCTCTAGCAACTAATCACAGGCACATCATGCACGGGGGAGTGTCGGCACAGCAATGTGGTAACAGGATACTACGGGCCTGTGAGGCTCGTACTCCATGGGGGCTCCAAGGCAAGTGGCCATACGTGTTCCCTTGTCCTGCAGGGGATGAGAATAACGTGGCTGAGGACCCAGTTGTCTCCATACTGGGCCAATGAAAGCATAAAGGCTGCTCGGGGCGGTCGGGCGCTTGCCGCTGGGCAGAGGCCGTGTAAGAGCGGATTGTGGGCCCGGGGTGATTTTTGGTTATTCATCATAGGTCTGTCATCTTTTAAGTCAGCAACTCTCAGAAGTGGGAAAGAGCAGTGTCCTAGTGCCCACCCAGATGTGTTTGCTGGTGCCACCTCGTCACGCCAGAGGAAAGAGGCCACGCAGTCCTGCGTCCTCGTTTGGTGCACGCCTACATCCCCGCTCGTCCTGCTTCGCCCTTCTGGTGAAAGGATGGGGAATGAAAGTACCTGGGAATGGGAAAAAGGGTGCTGGATGAAGCAACCTTGCTATCTTTCATCTTGCATCCTCCTGCCCCAGCTCTCATATCCTGTTCTGCCAGCTGGGCTTGGGTGTTTTATTCCCCTTCGTACACCCTCTCCGTGGCAAAACAGCACGAGTTACACCCCTTCACAGCCAAGTCCCCTGTCAGGATCAACACCTCGCACCAGCCGCGGCTTGCAACATGCCTAAGTTAACTCCGGCTTTGCCACGGGAGCCCCAGGCGGCTGCAGGCCTGGGGTTACTTTACGCAACCGGAACAACTGAAGGCAGCTGATGGCGGAGGAGAGCTCGTGCTGAAGCTGGCTGACGTTCCTCCTGTGGGAAGCAGGCGGGAGGAGGACTGTTAAAGGCGAGGGAAGCAGGGCCCCACGGCAGCAGGGTACGCCTGCCTTCGGCAAGCGGCAGCAGCTATTGCTATTAAATTGCGGTCAGACGGACCCATAAATCTTGCTGTGGGAGTCGGTTCAAACTACTCATTTTTTCACACGTCTGATCTTCGCCAGGTAACACCCAGCGCTCGGAAAGCATCAGCAACTCGTTAGGCGAGCCGCACCTCTGGCTGACGGACGCAGAAATAGGGAGAAAATCGGAAGCGGGGAGCTACTGGCTGGAGGAAAGGAGACCTGAGGGCTCCCAGGCAGCAAAGCTGATGGGGGAAGAGAGGTTTGGTAAACTCCTTCATGTGCCTTCCCCCGTTCGTGAACGAGCCGGCAGGGCACGGCGCGGTGCCTGTGGATGTGCCGGCGGGGGCCAGGGAGCGGCGCAGCTGGGCCAGCGCGGCCCTACAACACGGCTAATTAGCCGACTTCTCTGTAGGGCTTGTTGGATGACACCCAGCCTTATACTGAAGTTGCTGTCTTGTTTCCAGCTTTAGAGGAAGCGTGGTCAGGGCTAGGGAAAGGTGAGCCTCGCACCTTCTCCTTTTGCCCCATTCCCGTAGCTCCTTTGCAGTCCCTATCCCCACCCCTTTACCGAGCCAAAGGGTGGAGATGGAAAACCCACCTGTTTTCCTACCCCTTCCTTAGGTTTGATGGTCCTTCTTCTTGCAAACAAAATCAAATGTATAAACACTGATAGCAAACCCATTGGTGGGGATGACCATCTGATCCCCTGCACAATATGGGGTTATGAGCAGGACAGGCTCCAGCCTACACCAAAAACGGGGTTTGTTTCCCTGTGTTTGTTTCCTCTATGGGGAGCTTCCCAGCAAAATGGGGAGAGACAGGTAACCCCGAAGGGCGATGAGTCCATCTCTCAGAACAACGTGCCCTCAAGAGGACCTTGCTTTCTAATGACTGTGATTAGTGTCAGCCTCTAACCTGACGACAGTAAAAGTGCTGGGAGATGGACTCCCCCCTCAGTCATGCCGAGGCAAAGGAGGTGAGTTTCCTACTTGTCCTTCCCAAGGCAGGACAGCAAGGATCCCACATCAGATGGAGGAAACATCCAGGTATCATTCCTAATAAAGAGAGCAAAGGAGCTGGGGTAGCATGAGATGTCCAGGTGAGGGGAAGGGCAGAAATTGTGGGAGTGCGTCACAGGATTGGACCCCATTGCGGTGTGGACGGAGAGAGACACGTAGCCACAGACATGTCCCTCGGCCAGGAGCAAGCGCTCAGCACCCGCCCGATGGTGACAGCCTCCTTCCTCCACCCACAGCCCTGGAAGTCTGTGCCAGTGTCAGGTGGCACCTCTCTTTTAAAAAGGAATGGAAGGTGAGGGAAGGGGTTTGGAGCACAAACATAACAGCAGGGCCAGAAGAAGTAATTCTGACAGTCTTTCAGTGAAGGCATATGGATCCCAGAATAAGCTGGGAAGTTTCCATCAGCTTTAGAGGAGAAAGGCCAAGGCACATCAGCTGAGGATATGATTCTCTTATTACTGAAGTTTCCTTTTTTAAAAACGATAACGGAAGGAAACAATACGCATCAGCAAGCCTATTTTAGTCATATTTTTGAACGAATGTTGGATTTTAGAGTGTTGCCAACTCTACAGTGAGAATCAAAGCCCTGGAGGGGGGTTTAGTTTAGGGGCTGGTAAAATTGAACTAGTGGTCTGCCTGTTCCAGGGCCAGTGACACCTGGAAGCACGTGCAGGACATGACCAAGACAGGCAGACATGTCCTTTAAAATCTTAAAAAAAATGAGCCAGGAATGGAAGATTCATCATGCTATTGAAGTGCCTAGACAAGCCCAGCTGAGCTTCAGGCTTGAAGCATTTCCCTTGCACGCTTTCCTCTCCAGCATGCTAGCTTGTTTTCCATGCTCTCACCCCCATGGGATACAAGGTGGATCATGTCTTCAAGCCATCTTTCCTGTTAAGCCAGGGCAACCTGCCTGCCTCGGAGGAAGTGGGATGAAGGAATGTCTGGATCTAAGATGAGCGACGGAGCATTCCTCACGTGGCCGAGTCCTACAAACAGACCACACCAGTCACTGGGGACAGTGGGGTACTGAGGACCTCAACCTCATATGGTTCCTTGCACGCTAGACCTGTGACTTCCTCAAAAAACATCTAGGTCATGCCCTGACAGGCATTTACTCCAGTAGTGAACCATCCTCCAGATAGGGTTGCGGAAGGGGGGTGCTGCTGGCTTAGAGGGCCCCAAGGTGTCTCAGAGGCAGGCCTGGCTTGCCCGTGAGGAAGGGGCGTGATGCCCAGGAGGCTGGCACGCTGCTGCAGCACTGACAGGAGACCAGCTCTGCTGGGTACCGGAGGAGCCAGCACTGGAGGAGAAATATGTTGAGTTTGCAGAGAGTTAGGCAAGAGCTGGGGAGGATTTGTTAGAGTACTGAGCTATTTTACATAGAAAAACTCTTGTTAGGACCCTGGTTGGGCAGGGCAATAATCTGCCGTGTCCTTCACCCAGCTTCCTCTTGCTGGTGGCTGAGTCATCTTGGCTTCCTAGAAGAGGCTGAGACGGGGCCCTCACTGGCGGTGACTGAGGGTGAAGGCTGCAGGTAATGGCCCCGGTGCGAGGTAGTGCCCATTGCCTCTTGTGCAGGTCAGACCATGTCACGAATCACATTGCCCAAGTTTCCGTGGCTGAGAATGAGCCAGAGCTTTCATTTTGCTCTTGCAATAACAGGCCTTGGGCTAGTCCTGGTTATCTGGTGACCTGTTTCTCTCTCTCCATGCTCAAGTGTAGGTGTGAGAAAAAGTGCATCTGAATCCTTGAATATTTATGCAGAACACTATCGCAGTCCTGATCATACACTGGGGCTACGTGGAAACAGCGTGGTGCTGGCACATCTGCTCAGGGGTCTCTGCTCCGTGCCCAGGCACTGCACGGTGGTCACGTGGCTCGCTCCTTAACTGTTTTTTCCTACAGGACCTTTAGATATTCCCAGTACTCCTCCTCAGCAGTAGGGGTGAACCCTGAATAGCTATTTGCACGTTGAACACATCAGATGAAAGAAAAGAGCTTCTGGCTTCTGTGAGATATGCAGTGTGAGTCAGATGGCAAAAATGATGTTATTAGACATTGTAGTATGAGTGATTCTGATGATAAAAGTCTCAGGCAGTTAAGTTTAGTCTCTTTGTTTCTTTTTTCCAGCTTTTCTAACGTTTATTGGCTGATCCTTCTACACGCATTTAGCATTCTCAGTACTTGAGTGTAACAAGACCTCCACAGCTTTTGCTGCTCTCCACCATTCTCAAACTCTTCCTATGCCAGGAAATTGGACTTTCTAAGGCTGTTTGAGTGCTGCTGCTGTGACCCCACATCGCCAGGAGGCAGCTGTGACTGCCAGCGCCGCGGGGACCTGTCCTCTCGCAACAGGGTGCTCTTCAGACAAAGGCATTGCCAAAGCACCGCGGACTCACCCGCGCTTCATCCCTTGATTCATTTCACGTGCGGGCTCCGCACAGACGTAACCGCTTCAGGAGCTGGTTGTCTCGGAGCCACATCCTGGTTTTCCCGCTTGTGACTCACCTACTGACAGTAAGCTTCTGGATATTGATTGCCCTTTAGCTGTACCTGGGAAGCAGAAAAGGTCCACATTTGTTGTGGTCCGGTGTTCACGTTTTTGGCTCCTGTCCAAAACACATGGTAATACGATTTGAGTGGTATTGCCTTCAGGAGAGCCATAAAAGCAATTGCCACTCCCATCCTGTGCTTCACATCCTGTTTCCACCACAGGCTACACATTAAGGAGCTCTTGCTGAGGACAACATCACCCTGGGACAGCCTGAGCCACCCCGCCGGCGGTGGCTGCTGGTGGCACCGGAGGAGGAGCGGTGCCCTCCCCACCGGAGGAGGCGAACTGGAGCAGGAAAACCAGGCACAGCGGGACACTGAAGTCCGGCACTGTCTGTGATGAATGCTGATAATACCTGTGAAACTTTGCAAAGCCCATTTTTCCTCCCGTGTTTCACTCATGATTGCAGTCAGCCATCAGGGCAGGTTGGAAGAGGAGGGCACAGAGAGGGCTTACAGCATTGGGAGAGAAATTTCTGGAAGAAAGTTAATAAATAGCTCTGAAAAGTTATTTCTGGACCATCGCTGTGATAAGCTTCTCAGACGCTGACCTTGAGTTGGATATTTCTAAGACCATAGGCTAAGCAGCTGGGAACAGCCATCTGAGATCTGCCCGTAATGTCCCGAAAATGGAAGAAGGAGGTGTCAGCAGAGGAGGAGTATTTGTGTAGGGCCATGATCTAGGGAGGCACCTGGGTACAGCCACACATGACAGCAGTGGGCCAGGCAGTTTGACTGGTTGCCCCATGTTGTCCCCGCCACTGTAATTGCCTGTTTCCTCATCCCCCTACCCTGAAGATTTCCAGATAAAATGTGTTAGCCCAAACCATCTGCCCTGGGGTTTAACCTGTCTCCTCAGAGCAGGCCAGGAGCATGCATCCGTGCAGCTGGTCACCAACTGGTACACACTGGTCTGGTCCCTGCAGTAGATGTGGGCTTGCCCTTCTGGTTGAATGGAAACTGTAACATGGAATAAAACTACTAACACAGCTGATAAACACATCAGGCTGCAACATCCCTTTTCTCCTTTTCTAAAATTTCACAAAGTACTTAATTCTCTGCAAATCCTCAAAAATGCCAACTGCTCCTGTGGATAAATAAAAAAGAGAACCCGAATGCAGGCTAGTGCACTGCCTGTGTCGTTTTCCACTGAAGGAGGCTTGGGAGGGAAGAGGAAAGCTGCATGGAGTTGGAGAAAGGGAAGGGAAGGGAAGGGAAGGGAAGGGAAGGGAAGGGAAGGGAAGGGAAGGGAGGGAGGACCGGAACTAGCAGGG
>NW_010509874.1:35316-50303 GCF_000687285.1 Phaethon lepturus
AAGGGAAGGGAAGGGAAGGGAAGGGAAGGGAAGGGAAGGGAAGGGAAGGGAAGGGAAGGGAAGGGAAGGAAAGGAAAGGAAAGGAAAGGAAAGGAAAGGAAAGGAGGGAGGACTGGTACTACCAGTGCCAGTGTGGTGCCCCTGGTACCCTAGGTCCTGGCTATCATAATGGGAGAGCTGGGAAGCAGGTCTGGAGTTTTGGCATGTCTGCTGGCCCCTGTGGGCAGCTACCGGATGGATTCATTGCCATTTAACTTGCCCAACAGTTGCCTCTGCTGTTATTGCAGTTACACCTTGGCATCCACATGCTGTGCCACAAAATGCCAAACACACACCATGGCAAGGTAGTTTTGCTCATTTTTTTACACTATCAGATCGCAAGGTATCGGTTTACATCATATAACACCGTTCTTCAGACCAGATCGTTTCCCTCACAGGACACATGCTGGGATGTGGTGATGTCCTATACTATACCATGATGCTCTTTTCTTTGACGCTTATGAGTCCCAATCAGAGGGTGAGACCCTGTTCCCACTGCTGTCAATGAGTGTCAGTGAGCACTGCCGTCAGCAGAGACATTATCGTTACCTCTACTCCTGCCCAAGCCTAGCCAGGGGGGTCTCCAGGGAAAAGAGCTGTCCCACATAGCCAGGGGTGGACATAGTCATGTTCCCCCTGAGAGACATGGGAAATGAGAAGAAAACAGGACAGAAATCTGAGCTGGGACAGTCTGTCCTTGAGATGAAATGTCCTGCCTGGTGGTAGCCTCAACAGGCCTGGCAACTTCTGCATTTCAGTGACTTGTATAAATAAAGAACAACATGCACATAAAGAAATCCAGAAGAGAGACTGTTTTATGTGCACATGTTGGATTAAATAATTTGTTGTAAACAAAAAAGGCCCTGTTCCTGTTGCCTGTATTCTGCAATGAGCTAGCCAACACCACTGGAAATTTGGATTAGCATGAACCAGTATGTTTCTCATCTGCTTACTTTTATTCATGTTGCATTTTATTCTGTTACAATCCCTTTCTCATGGCCAGGGTTTGGATGGAAAGACTATTGGGCTATTGCTGTTAAAAAGAGAGATCTCACTTTTCTTTTTGAGGCAAGGAAATTGATAGAAGCACAGCAGAGGGTTAATTTTAGGTGTAAGTCCTGCCATAGGCTGCCTTGAGGGTAAATCTTTGTGGCTCCTTGGCTGGCAGAGGGTGCCTGACAGATGCATGTGCTGTGTCCTCCTGCACAACAACTCTTGCATGTTAAGGTGAAAAATAAATAAAATCATAGAATCACAGAGTCATTAAGGTTGGAAAAGACCTTTAAGGTCATTGAGTCCAACTGTCAATCCAACACCACCATGCACACTCAACCATGTCCCGAAGTGCCACGTCTACAAGTTTTTTGAATGCCTCCAGTGATGGTGACTCCACCACTTCCCTGGGCAGCCTGTGCCAATGCCTGACCACTCTTTCAGTAAAGAAATTTTTCCTAATATCCAATCTAAACCTCCCCTGGCACAACTTGAGGCCATTTTCTCTCATCCTATCGCTAGTTACTTGGGAGAAGAGACCAACACCCACCTCACCACAACCCCCTTTCGGGCAGTTGTAGAGAGTGATAAGGTCTCCTCTCAGCCTCCTCTTCTCCAGGCTGAACAACCCCAGTTCCCTCAGCCGCTCCTCATACAACTTGTTCTCCAGACCCTTCACCAGCTTTGTACACCAGCAAGTATGGGAAAGATTTGATGTTTTTTTCCTCTGCTCTCTGCATGCAGCTCGGGGTTAGATCCACACCTGAGTCCCCAGGAACTGAACTGCTGGGGGTGAAGCTGCAGAGGCACCTGGGGGGTGAGTTCGGAGGTTCAAGCAGCCCAGGGAAGGGAACTTGCCTGCAGGTGCGGAGTTGGTATGAGATTATTGTTTGCACTCTTTTCCCAGATTCATTTTGCATTGTTAGGTGGGAGGCTGATGATAAAGGCTTGAGAAAATATTGCCAGGGCGAGAAGTCCCATCAGACTGGCGGTCCCTAAACCTGCTGTTGCTGTGGGTCTGAATAAAGACCACAGGCTTTGAGGTTTGTGTGCACAACAGCGAACCAGAACAGCTGCTGAATCAACTGTTCCCCTGGCAAATCAAATTACCCTGCCGCTGGAAGCTGGAGGTCACAAGGAAAAAGGAAATAGGAGCTCAGGCTGTGGGAACAATGGGTTAGATCCTCCACTGATACGGCCCCCTTCGGCTGAGGCAGAAGACTTATCCTCCTTTGTGCCCAGCGAGGACCTGTGGGCCCCGGGGGGAGGCTGGGGACGGAGGTCCGAAGGCCAGAGGTTGTGGTTTGGAGCAAAACCTGGGGAAGGGTGAGTATTGCGGTGGGGGGAGGCAGAAGAGATGCTGCTGATGGGGCTGTGCCAAACGAGCACTACCTCCCCAGCAGGTAAGTGTGCTGTGCTGAACGGCAGCCGCCGATCCATCCCTGATCCTCGGGATTAAATCACAAAGGATGCTCACAGCGGGGCTAACGAGCTATGCTGTTCTTGTGTAAAAGTATGAAAGCTACTGCATCTAGAAACAAAATCAGAACTATCCTATGCTGAGAAACCATTTACTGGATGTTGGTCAAAATCAAAGAGTGTGACCTTCTGTGAAGGTCAGCTGTGTTTTGGGTTGTGTGGTGTACCTGTCGTTTAAAACTGCTATCAATCACACTCATCAGACAATACTGAACTAAGCATTTTTTAGAGCAAGTGGTCTCACACTAAGGTGTTTCACTTTGCTCTTGGTCTTGGAAGGTCGGTGGACCCTGGTCCAGTGTGTGGATTTTGTGGACTGAGCGGAGGAATTATTTTGGCAAGCCTGAGTGTGCATCTGAAAATAATGCGCTGTAGCCCAACTAGTCTCTGGGCCTGCCTGGAGAAAGTATTACATTAGAGTCTTGGCCTTTCTTCTGCTAAATCGGATCAGATAGTCACAATGTTCACTTCTGGATTTAGCATCCATGCATTTTCCGTCGATATTTGTGTCCATCTTCCCTTTTCTTTGACTTGAAGGACACTCGTGGGTGCAGTTGAAAGCTGGCTTTAGAAACAGCTATCCTTGCAAACCCTGCCCTAAAACTACGAAGAATTAAGTACTTTGCTTGCCTATTTCGGCATGGTGTGGGCTTTGGCTTCTTGTCATCTGCAGGCAGTTGACTGGGACTGTTTCTCTGCTTGAACGTGTCCACAAAGCCAGCTGCACGGACAGCTCTGGTCTCAGGGAACAGCCTCCTGCCCACCTCACCGGTGAAACGCAACGTGACCTTCCGCAGCCTCCTCTGCCAAGCAGTCGCATTTGTGCTGGTCCCTTGAGCAATTTCTTGAGAAAGGCTTCATGGAGGTTTCACATGCGTAGCTGATGGCTCCAGCTGGATAAGGAGATTAGGGAGTGAGCTTGGCACAGTGATAACAACATGTAAAAATGAAACAGGATGCCATAGAAATATTATATAAGATAATTCCAGTTATCGTCTGTAAAGAATGTTCTGCTTGCTTCTGATTGCTCGTATCTTCTATTTTTATCGGTTTCCTTCTGCTTGTCTTTGTGCATGTTTCCCGGTGTAGCAGGTCTGACCCAACCAACTGCAAATAAAGATAACACTGATAACTATAAAGTTGCAGGGGGGGGAAATCACTTCAGACTTGCACACTCGGGCTGCCTTCGACTGTAAAGTATTTTCCAGATGGACTACTTAATACTAGGGGTTTCATATCTCATACCTGCAGCCCTAAGGATTTCTCCTGGGTATAATGAGAAGCCAGCTGCTGCAGACGCAAGTCCTCCATGAGGTAGGAGATAAGACCCAGGACCTGAAGCTCTCCAGGCTGGCGAGAGGGGAGGGAAGGTTTTGCAGTGAAGGTAAAGGACGAGCTCTCATTTGGGGCTTCCTATGGGAAGGTTGTGCACATCAGGCCACAGCACGGACTTGCTTCCCTGGGCTCTGTGCTGTTGGGATACAAACCACCCTTAGGCATTGCTGTAGGGCATATTGGTCTCAACCTCAGCACTGCACCCACACTTTCTTACAGCTAGAGCTGGCATCTGGCTGTCTTAAAGCTGAGCTTGGGCCACCCATACATTCGCTGTGTCAGCCCATGCAGACGTTTCCTCAGGTAAACACACCCCGACTCCAGCAAATGACGGTGTGCTGCCGGAGAAGGGCCGCTGCGCCCTGCTCCACACACGGCTGGGGAAGTCTTCTCCGTAGAGGCGTTGCAGATGACATTCCTGCAACAGCTTTGCAGGCAATGGCCTGAGAAGACATGCTTTAGGTTTGGCGGGGCTGCAGCAGTCACAGAGTTGCCCAGAATCTAGGCAACCCAGACAGGCTTCCAGGGCAGGCAGGAAAGGGGAGAAGAGGGAGCCCTCATCTGCCCATGAGTCAGTGGCCACATAACCTAGTGAAAAACTTCCCCGGCTCTTCTTCCTCCAAGGTGCGAGGACTGACTTTCCCCTCCAAGAGGTACAACGCAGAATCTTGTTTACATTTGTGCTGTACTGCAGTTATTTATAAATATTTTATTTGTGTGGCTTCGTACGGCACAACCTCCAGGTTAGCCTGCAACTTTACAAAACAGAACCTCTCAAAATATATACAGGAGAGCACCTGCTATATTGGGCTTCGATTTTGCTTGAGACCCTTGTGCATTACCACCACATCGCTGCTAACAATGTAGGGCTTAAATTCAAAACGTCGTTTCTGTATAATGCTGGCATTCCTATAGGATGTGATTTCTATCATAAAAACCGTAAGTAGCCAGAGAGCAATACCTGGGCCTGGAGGTACGCTCATTAGGCCGAGCGGCAGCAAGGCTACCGACTAGACTAAGCCACAGCTGAGGACGCCGAGGACTTTAGCTATTGGGGACTGGAGCAGAATAAACCTCTGACAGTCTCCCTGGCTATTTTATGTCTCCTGAGCAAAATACTTTTAAAGTTTGGGCCAAAGAAAGTGCAACACTCACCTAATGCGTTTAAGATACTTCAGTCTACCCAACAAGCAGGAAATGGGAAAACATGAGCTCAGCATGATGGTAATTATACAACAGGTTTGTTGCCGGCCTTGGGTCTATGGCAAAGAAGATGAGCGAGTGAACTAATCACACATTTCTAGGCACCCCTTGGCCAGTGAATGCTCTTCTCCTATTACATGAAGTCAGAGATGGGTCCGGTGTCAGCCATCCTGCATGAGTCAGTGGCAATGACAGAGGAAGTGGGAGCTGTGTTTACAAGCCCCGGAGGATGCTTGGCAATGCAGGCTGCAGCTTGGATCACCCTTTACGTCTCCAAAACTCTTATTACATAATCCAGAGCTACATAGAAAGGGATTTCAGAGCCGTTTTCAAGGAGTGCACGCAAAGAGGCCTGGCTGACTTGAACCCTTACGATCTCATGATACGTAGTCGTACCTCTCTTGTGATCAGAATGATCCTTTCTAGCCTTAAAAAAAATCTCGTCAACAGAGCATCCCATGAGGTCTAGCTACCCAAGAGCTACTTCTCCCCTTTTGCTAGACCCAGTGTGGTTTCGGGGGGGGAGCAGGGGGAGGTGCAACAAACCCCAAGGTGCAACAAAACCCAAGCCCCCATGGGGCAGGGGCTTCTGGGGCTGCCGTGGAAAGCTGTGTGCAACGCATGCCCGAAGGCTGCTGCCGGCGTCGCTGCACCGATCACCGCAGCCAAGCTTGCCCGGGGTATTGCAGACTGGGAGCTTACAGGAGGTGAGGAATTTGCTCCTGACGTTTTGATATTTCTCCAGATCTAGGTGTTCCAAGAGATATCCCAGCACCCAGGCCTGGCCCTGGGTTAATAGGGTGTAGAAAGGGGACGGGTGAGTGGGTGCCCGCCAGGTAGTACCAAGCACCCTTTCGGTGAGCTTGTGAAACAGATTAGGAGAGAAAAAAATATGAGGCCACAAGCGCAGTTTGTAATTCATATTTTATTGCTTTGTACAAGTGAAAAAAATAGAGGAAAAAGGAGAACTGCAAGACTGAAAGGCAATGTGAAAGGCCACAGTGGGAGTCCACAATTGCCACTGAAGCGTGATTTCTAGCCTGGTGGCACAGGAAAGCGTTATGACTAAGGCACAGTGGTTCCCCTCTTTTTCAAATAAATAAAACAGCAGAGCTCAAAAAAAAAAGTGGAAGGC
Source organism: Phaethon lepturus (assembly GCF_000687285.1). Classification (NCBI taxonomy): domain Eukaryota; kingdom Metazoa; phylum Chordata; class Aves; order Phaethontiformes; family Phaethontidae; genus Phaethon; species Phaethon lepturus. The sequence continues at coordinate 41,501 of NW_010509874.1, forward strand.
AACTAATGCTGACGATCACCCTTGTCACAAATTACTACACTGAGGCTACTGAAATAAGGTGACTGGCAAGTGCCTAGACCCAAAATACCTGAAAACACTTGGGGTGGAGGGGGAGCTGCAGGAGGGTGCCCTTTTGACAACTTAATGTTCAAAGGCTTTAATGTAATTAAAGGCCATTTTTGATGCAAGTTTAAACATTGCCATCAATGCTGCATGGGCCTGCCTCTGCGGAACCAGCAAGCAAGAGCATTTGCACTCTCACCGCGGGAGGGAAATGCAAGTAACAAACAGACTGCACGGTGAGATCCCAAAAGAGCAGTGCCCAAGCTGAGAAGTCAACATTTTTCAAAGCCTAGCTTTGGTTTACATTCCTCTGGAGGAAAAAGTGACTTGGATAATTAAGCTGATGAAGATTTTCCAAGCTGTGCAAGACACTGAAAACATGTATCTTCTCCTCAGCTTAATGGTGGGCAACATATAAATATCTTAAAAAAAAAAATACCCTGCATTTTTAATTGTCTTAAGTATTCTGAGAGCACAAACATGGATAGAATATTACTTTAATGAAAGTGCAGTGCTAAAGAAGTACCTATGCATTGAAAGGGGATGTGCTGTGACTTGTATCACTTGCCCGTCCAAACACGTGGGTAGTTGTCTGCCCCCGCTCTGCCCTCACCTTGCCTTTGAAGCGGCTGCTCCGCATGACTTTCTTTCAAGCCTTTCCCACTTCTCTTTCCTCTCCAGTAGCTAAAAATGGGATGCGTATCTGCAGAGCAGAAATAAAAAACCTCTCCTGACTAGGCCATTGCTGCTTTGATCCCAAATAAGAGAACAGGCTTCAAGCCGGCGAGGTTGCTATTCTGAGTAACGCGATGTCCGGGGGAGCCGTATGTCTCCCTTTTAACAGAGACAGGCGATAGCTGCTGCTGCAGAAGCCGAGTTCGGCCACCACCTTACCCCCGCGGCTCGGAAAAACTTGGCCTGCCAAAGGAGGGAGTGAGGAGGCCAAGGGCAAGGAAAACCTTGCTGGTATGGACCTCGTGTTGGATACTGCAGTAGATAAATGGCTGTACCGAGGGAGGCTCTTGCTGGGAACTGGAGGAACTGCTCACAGGATTTAAGTTAAGCACAGACATAAGCTGTGTCGGCGATTAAATATCAGACGTTTTGCAGAACTTGCTCTTCACAGAGTGGAAACTCACTTTCCAACCAAAGGCTAGTACTTAGGTCTTGTGCAATAATTGCATGTGACTGAAACTCTTGAAACATTACACACTTGCATGGCATAGACCCTGTGGGCTGCCGAATCTTTGTACAAGGGTGGGTATTGCTGCCAGGATCAACCCTTATCCACGAGAAGGAAAACCAAAAATAGCCAGCAAGACTGATCTGGGGTACCTGCTAGGAATTAGGGACAGTCACTGAAAAATTCCCCCCCAAAGCCTGCATTTTTCCACAGAAGTGGTTTTCAGCAAAAAATGGGAATCTTTTTTGAAAATTTTATCTCAAAGAGGTGTGTGATTCTGAAGGAAGCAGGTTATGCACAACATTATACAATTTATAAAATTATTATTCTGTGCTGGACAAAAATGCAAATGAAATATTTCAGCTACTTTTTTCCTGGAATAAACTGGTCATACTTGGAAATTATTTCTTAAACCATACTTGGCTGTAAATGCCTCTAGCTTGTGTTTGATCCAATTTGGCTTTAATTACTTAGACTACCACAAGCGTTCACAACTGGCGACACCGACATTTGCTTTTTTCGCTAGGTGAAGCTGATGAGTCCACGATACTCCCGCTGTGTGTCCCCCTCCTTGACCTTACAGTGGCTGCAACAAGGTATGGGTGGCCGGGCACTTTTGCAGCACCAGGGCCATCACAGACCCGTCAGCTTCACCATCAGTTCATGGTTATTCAGCCTGACCGAGGCCATCACCTGCAGCTCTGCAGGTGGGCAAACAGCTAATCTGGTTCATACCAGGTATCATTTGAGTTGTCCCTGGGCAAAGTGCAATCCTTTCTCCCATTTTGCTAGGAAGACTTCGCCTCGGGAATTTGTGTGCTTGGCTGCTCCACGGCCAGCTGGTTTTCAAAGACACAGCACAGCTTGTAATTTTCTATGAGCTTGGCTTGAAAATACTCCCTGTCCTTCTTGTGCCAAATGTCTGTGGCAATGTAGGTGTTGTAAGGGTCGCGGGAGTCCTCCAGCCTCCTGGTGCGAATGTTGGTCAGCATGACTCCCACCGTGAAGAAGCCGAAGAGGCCGACCAGCAGCAGCACGTAGATGATTTCCAGGTTGCTGCTGGCACTACTGACCTGGGAAGGTGCAGAGCTATTCATCTGCTCCAGGTAGTCTTGAAGCAACTTGGAGAGGAGTGAATTCAGGGCTGTATTGTTAGACAGTGCCAACATCTTGTTTTTCTGTCCTTCGCAATTCTTTCTTCCTTCCTTATTTGTAGTTTTTCTAGAAAAGCATAAAAATCAGGGACATGCCAGATAAATCGTCAGATAAAGATGCGATTCTCTCTGTCTCCCTTTACTGATTCTTTACCTGCTATTTAAAGCCATGGCTTCTCCCTCGAGCCCCCACAGGCATGAGGATTGTCTCACTCCCACTCTGTGGCAACCGCTTCTGGCTTTGAAGATTGTTATCATGGCTTCTCTTGGTCCTCCCTCCTCTACTTTCAGCTTAAGTATGGAATTCAGAAACAAAACTTCTGTACCTGAAATCACTCAGTACCTGCAGAAGGCTCCTCTTGTCCAGCCCTGTCGAGGAGTCTTACCTTTCTTTCGCAGCTCTCATAATGATATACACCATGGAAAACTAAGCAACCAAACATCTGGCAGAAATGTATCCCACACTAACCTAATGCAACTTCCCAATGGGCATTTGCCCAAGGAGTGGGGAGAAAGGGAGTCTATAGCAACTGCCTACCCAGAAGCGGAAAGGAAAAGCAGCTCCTTTCTTCCTCCCTCCTAGAGACTGGCAGTTCTCCCCCAAGTAATTCAGTGCTTTCTCCTCTAAACTAAATGGCTGTGCAACCGGTGTTTTATTGTCTGATGAGGAGGACTTCCACTGGCATCACTGCAGGTCAGGAATAGGGCAGGAGAAGGTAACACCGAGAAGCACCTGGATGTCCAAAGCCTCCTAGTCACTGCACCCTGCATTGACAGTCTTATACAAGAAGCTGAAGGGTCCTTTTCCCCTTTCCAATGTCAGCTGTAAATCACTCAGTAAGAGCAATCCTATCAGCACTGCAGTCCCCAAGCCTCAGCAGCCAGGTAACATGACTGACAATCTCACTACAATGCCTAATTTAAATGTCTCTAGAAAATTAAGACAACAGTCTCCCTCTGTTTTTGCCCTTAGCACATCTGAATGAGGTACTGTTATTCAAGGTGACTTCTGTGACAGTGATCTTGCAATCACATAAGATGGCTGTCAGTGCTTTCTACGGTTTTAAATCTGTGAGAGCAGGCCAGCATGTTAGCAAAAGCTTCTCTAGCATACTTACCTTTCGTTGTTTTGGTGGGTTTTTTTAAGAGGCACTATGTTATAATAACTTACAATACATCAAGAATGAAATGAAGCCTTGGGCAGAAAGCCACCAAAAGGCCTCGGCAGCAATTACACCCCTCCATGAGGGCGACACTAATGATGCATAGATGCTGTGCGGGACCTCTGCACGGGAGGGAGTTCAGCTGTGCACACAGCCTCCAGCTGCTGGTAATGACACTGCAGTAGATGAGATGTTTCTGGAGTCTTCTTTGAATTGTCTGCACCTCATTATGGCATAAATGCTGGAAAAGGGGATGCTGAGGCAGAGGAAGCAATAAGAACTTATGACCTGCTGTCACTTGTTTTAAGAGCAGTTATTTACCCGGCGTGTTCTGTGCTGGCAGATGCCGTTGCGGTCGAATGAAGTACACAGTTTGTGCAGACATGAAGATGATCAAACATACTCACATAAATTAATTGCTACTGCAACTGCATGTGCTGATTGTTAGTCCAAACCCTTTTTCTAGACCTCCCAGCTGTGCAGTCATGGATTTGGGGCTGGGTCTCGCCGAGAGGCGGATGCTCAACCCAGGATGATAAATTCTATAGAGAAAGCCCTGTTCTCCTCACCATGCAATCCTGGGGGACACGAGCGGCACCAGCCCACACCAGATGACATCAGACTCCTTCCCCTGGCGAGTAGGTGACCACTGGGAGCCCTGGTCAAGCTCCTGTGGGCTCAGACTCACCCTGCTCCAAGCAAGCAGTTCCTGCCACGAGGTGCCTCGCCAGCAGGAAAAATGAGCACCCATGAGAGTATGCCTTGGTATTTTGGCTTTAAATAGAGCCAAGCCTGGGGGTGGCAGAGGGAGACAAAAATCCCCTGTACAAAACAATATTCTGATTCAATTTATTTCTTCAGTTCTATGAGTCAAAGATACAGGAAATAACATCTTGGCAGCTCGGGCTTAATAGTTAAAATCTATTCACATTTCACAGCTGTGTTCAGATCCTCTAAGAAGGAAAGGAAGAGAAAAAGAAGTTTAAACATTTATCTGAGATTACTCCTCCTAAGCATGTAGAACGTGTCGACACTGTAAAATGTAAAACCATGTGCAAATCATTGCAATAACTTTCAGGCAAAACAAAGAAGAATTTCACCGGCGCTGTCAACTTTTTCCAGAAAGACAGGCAATCACTTCTCATAATAATTATCAGTAGCACTAACAACACCTCCAGTGCTGATGAATTGACATTTTGAAGTCGAATATTCTCAGCTACCTCCCTATATTCTTTTGGGAGGTTTCTGAGGGTTGCAAAGTGTTGCCCACTTTAGGGTTGCTTGCATGTCAGCCGGGCTGGAAGCCTGCAGGGAGCTGAATGGCCCCATCTCCATAAGCGCATCAGATGGCAATAACAGGAGAGGCTAAGGGAGGGAGAGGGCACACTCCTGTTCCCCAGGAAATCTCCTCCTGAAATCTCAGCAAACCTAAAGGCCTCATCTGGCACTGCACAAGCCCTGTGCAACTCCCCGTCCCCTTTTGGGGCTCCCCTGAGGAGCTCTGAGTGAAATCGTGTCCAGCCCAAAATCAGCATCCCAGTTTACCTGGATTGCATCCTGGTAAGCTGGGACCTCACCTGGGGTGGTGGTCCCCATCCCACACCACCCCACAGGAGGTTTCAGTGCCTGCTGGGGGGCCACCCCTCCTACCTCTTTTGAGGGGGCAAGCACTGAGCAGCTTGTGTTAACTGCCTGTGTTAAAAATGACCTGGGGCAAAACTTAACAGTTCAGCCACTTTTGTCACTGTCCAGGGATTCAGAGAGAATTCCCTAAGGCTGGCAGCAGCCTGGGCCACATCCAGCTCTCAGGTGCGTTGCTGCTTCTCCATCCGTTACACTAAATACAGGTGGACATAGATGTCCAAAGCAAAAGTGATGGGCTCAGTGCAGGTTGCTTCTCAATGTGTGGGTCTCCCAGCAGTGCAGGTGTACTGCTGGCATCACCCAAGCTCATCTTCCAATTAAGTGTCATTGATGACCTGAACCACTGCCCCATGGGCCATGGCCTGCGGTGCTGAGCAGCACCATTGGAGTTGGCCCTTGCTCACTGATCCTTAGTCCTTTCCTCTCTCCCACCTGCCACTTGCCCTCTCTCTCATGCCATGGATTTCTTCTGGGAGGTAGAGAGGGACCTCCTCTGAATGATGCCTTCATGGAGAGGGTGGGTTTAAGATGCCACAGGCAAGATGCCACAGGCAGGTTTCCAGAGTTGGGGAATGGCCAAAAGCAGGGCTCTAGGAGACAGACCTACACTGTAAATGTCTCTATGTGGCCAGATGGGTATAGCCTACAGTTTCTACAGTCGGTGGAGGGAGGAAAATCATCTGAAGGCAGCTTATCCACCCCTTCCAAAGCATTTTAAAACATCGCTTGTAAATGAACATGTTCTCAGCAGGTGTAAAACCATGCATTTGATCTAACTTCAGTGACGATCTGAGGATCCTAGACAGTGTTTGGTTTCTCAGTCTGTTGCCCTGTATTGCTTGGGATGCCTTTAACCAGGACATTGCTCTATGCAAAAGTTTCCCTAGGGATGTACTTACACAGGTGAGATGTTCCTTGCAGTGGTGACACTCCACTGGTAGGGGAAAAACCAACCAAACCCACTACTCCCTTGCCTCATACACCCCAAAGGCCCCTGTGTAGAGAAGATTGAGTCCTACCCTGCTTATTCCCAAGCACACCAGAATCTGTTGACACTGATCAACCTCAACACCTCCCATCATCCCTATAGGAGTACCTGCTGCTCCCCCAAATTCCCATGGCTTGGGCAAGAGCCATGGAGGGCAACTGAGGGAAGGGAAGGGAGACCTATTAGAGGTGGAAAGCTGCTCTCTTGAAGGAAAAGTGAAAAATAAACAAATCTCTGTCGGCCACATTTTTCATGGTGCTATCTTCCACCAGGCGTGGAAGGAAAACTGGCCCAGCACCAACTCTGACAGATGCCTCCTGAAGGAGAGGGCTGAGGGACCTCTGGCAGAGGCCATCTGTCAAGACTGCATTTAACAGTTAGCAGGAGGAATTAGGGAAGAAAGCTTTAAGCCACCAAAGCCCCTTCATTTAAAAAGGCTGCGCGTGATGGAGGGCTGTGACGGCCAAGCTCAGGGAAGACCCAGTTACTCCTGGAGCTATGAAGCAGGACACACTGTGGGACTGGAGGATGGAGATGCATAGGAAAGTGTGGATAGGCTCTGCGTGCATCACGTCTCTCTGCCGTCTCAGAAACTGTCCCATGGCTGAGGGTATGTCTTTCCAGAATGACCATGCAACGACAGACCTACTCTTAATCTCTTGAACGTCCAAATGCTTACACCTCTGGAGTGCCAGAGCTGCAAAATGCAAGTCCATGAGACTGCCTTCGTGATGTGGCATCTGACCCCAGTTTGAGTCTGACGAGAGGCCAAGCTGAGCCACTGGGGAGCACGCCTGTGCCTGTCTGGGTGCTGAGGCAGTCACACTCGCTGCTGCTGGGCAGGTAGGACTGCGATGGGGATATCACTACAGAGCTGCAAATTGGCGTTTGAGGTCAAATGGAGTGATTGGCAGCTGCAGAGAGCTGGCATTTAATGTAAATTCTGTCTACGCTATAAATGTCAGAACCGACTTAGACCTAGCTCAGACCAACAAAGGCAAGGCAGAATGGGTCTATCCGCTCACAGGCAGGCTGGAGGTTCTCCGTGAGCCTGGATGCCGCTGCCAGTGGAGTGCACCCAACTCAGTTGGAGCCGCTGGCTCCGGCATGGTCCTCTCTGCCCCTGAGTCGTGCTCATTTCCAGCAGCTGAGCTTCAGAGAAGCACACGCTGCGGGATGTTGTTGTGTCCCAGTCGGCTACTGGGGTTTAAAGAGAAAAGAGGCAATATTCTGTCATGTTAATGCACCTAGAGGATGTGATACTTGGCTTTGGAGCTCCATGGGAATTTTGTCCTTGAGCATTAGGTGGGCAAACTGATTTGCTTTGGCTAGCTGTAGTTTTCTTCCCCGCTGAGGCTAAAATGTGATATTTATCATGTAGACAGGGGTGAATGTTAAATGACAGATGCTCGTCTCCTATTACAATTTTCTCAGCTCTCACAAATCAAAGGACCTGTATTCTAATTTATACCAAGCAAACGCCTCCAACAATCTCTCTCTCATATTGCTGCCAAAAGCATCAGTAACCAAGCACCAGAAACTGAGGGAGTCTAGAGGAATACATACCTTTAGAAAATGCGTAGCTCTAGCAACTTCTAATGAACTGATGACACACAAAAAAAAAGCCTGTGCCACGCTAGTAGCAAACATTAGCACAGCACATTGCCCGCTTCCCCACATTTTCTGCCAATGATGTGCTTCTCCACCACCATACAGCAATGGATCTACTGACCTCCCTGGCTCATTTCCCTGGCTGTTCATTACAGAGATGAGTAGGTCAGACGGCTTTCTGGAGGCCAGAGCGTTGCACAAGATAGACCCATTTCCTCCCTCCAGCTCCTGGAAATTTTGCAACACTGCAGCATCCAGGACGCTGCGATCCTACCAGAGATGGGACAACAGCGCAGCCCAGAAGCAAGCAGGGTTGTACGGATAGATTTGCAGTTACACACAAGATGCACGCACCTTCCGCAGTCCCCACCTTTCTCTAGTGAATCCGTAGCCTCTCCCAACCAGTCCTGGGGCCCTCCATCCCCACCCACCTGAGCAACACTTCAGGTCCTTGTGCCGCTTTAAAAAGCAACACTCATGCAGTGGGGTACACTAGTTTCCTCCCAAGAGCACAAGTTTTGTCTGGTCACAAGATAGAAATTCAGTCCTCTTACACACGCTGCATATGGATCATACTATTCTGAAGTGGAAAACCCAGCAACCCCCCCCAAACAATATGCAACCAAGTGTATCCTCCCAGATGCAGCCGCCTTAGGCTCGCACCCAGCCCAAAAGAGCAGGCAGACACTGGCACGGCTGTAACAGCAAACAAAACCCGGCAGGCAGAGCCCCGGCTCCCTCGTCTCCTCCATCGGTTCAGCTCCGCGGCTCGGTAGCTCTGTGGCTCTCGCAGCCTCCCGGTTCTCTGCCACCTCCCGCTCTGGTCCCCAGCCCCTCTGCGCCGAGCGTGGGTACAGACCTGGCAGCAAAGCACGGCTGGGCGCAGGGCTCCGGCCCCTCCTGGGGGAAGAGAACCAGGAAGATGTGAGCCCTGGAAAGCCCCTGGGGTAATCCCCCTGGGGTAGTCCCCCGGGGTGTCAGCAGGCAGAGGCTGGCT
>NW_010509875.1:0-8726 GCF_000687285.1 Phaethon lepturus
CCAGTGACAGGCTCAGGCACTCCCTGCAGCCACACAGCTGGACAGCTGCGTGCTTGAGCAGGAGCTTGGTCTGAGTCGCCACATCCTTGTAATGCTTAGGGTTAAAACAGCTTGCAGACAGCATTTTGATTCATATAATGCACATGATTCAGACAACCCATGTAGCCCCTGAGAAACTTCTGAGCCTCAAATCAAGTCTCTTAACACTCACTAAATCCTCCATTAATACCTGCCACGTAACACAACACGCAGACCTCTGTAAGCTGTTCATTTCTTCTTCAACAGGAGCAAGAAAAAGAAGAGCCACAGTCCAAACAAAATCAAGTTTTTTCTGTAGCTGCTGTGACTGAGGTGTTCACTGGAGCAGTCTGATGGAAATCACTGAAGTAGCTTTGGAGATGCTTGTGCAGGGGCCTCATGCAAGAACCATTTGGAGTTAATGTGTATTTTAAAAGGGAAAGAATGGGAATATGTGTGCAATAAGGGTAAACAGACCAAAAGCCTATAAGAGACAGCTGGTAGGAATAGACTGAAGGTGAAGATGGGCAGCTAGAGAGAAAGGTGTACAGGACAAGTCTGGATGGATCTTCATCAACAGAGGCACAGATAGAGGTGTAAGAGGAAGACTAACAGAGAAGCAGTCAAAGGACATGGGAAAGAATAGACAGAACTAAACTCCATGCTAGACACCAGAAGAGCAATGAGAGAGCAGAATGGGAAGCAGCAGGGCAGCAGGCAAGGAAACCAAGAAGCAGAGTTCTAAGGGCATCTCAAGCAAAGAGCTAAGAATTGAGTTAGATGGCAGACAACATCAGAAGAGAGGGCAGAACATTGGTTGTGTTCAGACAGTGGCATGGTACTTCACTTCAACAGCAGAGATTGCCACAGGGCTTGGGATTTCTCCCTCCTTTGTAACAGATACTCTCTAAACCATCATTCGCTTTTTGCATGGCAAGAAGTGCCACCCAGGCTAGCAATGGGGATATGAACATTTAGGGAGTTGTTAGCTTCTTTTCCAAGCATCCCACCTCCAGCAGATGAACTAGGGAAGAATATAACCCAACAGAATTAATAAGCAATGGATAACAGTAAAGCTAGCCCACTGTACCTGATAAGAATAAAAACTTACTGCTGCGTTGTTACTGTGTGAAACAAGAAAGCCTCCTGCACCACTGACAGCACAATCTTTTGAAAAACAGCCTTTCTCAACTCTTTGATTTTGTATTTAATTCCATATCCCTATTTTGAGAACAATACCTCACTCCTAAACATTGCACAAGGCAGCTTGAATGTAATTATCCCTACCAAAGGTGCAGGCTGGTTGAAGGGGTCAGCTTGAGTTCATTGCTTAGATGCACCAAGGTAAATTTAGCTACCCTAAGAAACTTTGCAGAACAATCAGGAGACACAACTTTGAGCTGGAGAGTCACTAGGAAATCATCCAGACTGAGAAGCACACAGAAAAAAAGTGTCCTGCCTAACCCAGCATGCCCTTCTTGCCCAGCCCACCTCAAGAAAGAAAGAGAAGGGAGGCAGCAATTACAACTTTGGCTCCAGTGCTCTGGCACAAATACCACAATCATACAGAGCAAGAGGGATGTATTCAGTGCGCAAGCAGCAACTCCACCATAATTGCAGCAATAATTTAAAGGAATTTGTCCCCCTTGTGTCACCTCCAGCTGTTTTGTTTAAAAATCAGGCTAAGCATTATAGACCTTGTGCAACAATAGACTTAAAAGCATAGAGTGATGATTAGCAGGGCACAAAAGCATTTTAGGAGCCCCTGTCAGTACTAATATACCACACCCACGTACTCTGGTAACAACAGGCCTCAAGTGATTGACACCTTAGACAGACATTTAACACCCTCCTCCCCTCAATTTCTAGAAATGACATTTCACTTAATCCCCCAAAGCAAAAGAACCCATGCTGCGACCATGAGTAATCAGCAATGCTTTGGAGTTTGAGATCCAAACTGAGCATCTGGGTAACAGAGACCAAACAAGCAGTTACACTTACCCCCACAGACGGACAGCTCAGACCTGTCCAAATCAGAGAGCATTATTCTCCAACTCCAGCTGGAAAGTGTTATTTCTGCATGTACTGGGTTTGTGTGGCAAGGTTTTGGTTTGGCAAGGTTGTGTGGCAAGCGGGGGCGGGGGGGAGCTGCAGGGGTGGCTTCTGTGAGAAGCTGCCAGAAGCTTCCCCTGTGTCTGACAGAGCTAGTGCCAGCCGGCTACAAGACGGACCCACTGCTGGCCATGGCTGAGCCCATCAGCGATGGTGGTACCACCTCTGGGGTAACATGTTTAAAAGGGGGGGGAAAAACTAGCATGCAGCAACTGCAGCTGGAGAGATGAGTGAGAGAGAATATGTGAGAGGAATAGCCCTGCAGACACCCAGGCCAGAGAGGAACGGGCAGGAGGGGCTCCAGGTGCTGGAGCAGAGATTCCCCTGCAGCCCATGGTGAAGACCACGGTGAGGCAGGTTGTCCCCCTGCAGCCCATGGAGGTTAATGGTGGAGCAGATCTCCACCTACAGCCCATGTAGGACTCCACACCGGAGCAGGGGGATGCCCGAAGGAGACTGTGACCCCGTGGAAAGCCCACGCTGGAGCAGGCTCCTGGCAGGACCTGTGGCCCTGTGAAGAGAGGAGCCCAGGCTGGAGCAGGTTTGCTGGCAGGACTTGTGACCCCGTGGGGGACCCATGCTGGAGCAGTCTGTCCCTGAAGGATGGACTCTGTGGAAGGGACCCACGCTGGAGCAGGGGAGTAGCATGAGTCGTCCTCTCCCTGAGGAGGAAGGAGCAGCAGAGACAACATGTGATGAACTGACTGCAACTCCTATTCCCTGTCAGCCTGCACAGCTGGTGGGGAGGAGGTAGAGAAAATCAGGAGTAACGTTAAACCCAGGAAGAAGGGAGGGGTGTGGGCAAGGTGTTTTAAGATTTAAGATTTGTTTTTTTCTCATTATCCTGTTCTGATTTGATTGGTAATAAATTAATTTTCCCCAAGTCAAGTCTGTTTTGCCTGTGACGGTAATTGCTGAATGATCTCTCCCTGCCCTTACCTTGACCCACAAGCTTTTAGCTATATTTTCCCTCCCCTGTCCAGCTGAGGAGGGGAGTGATAGAGTGGCTTTTGTGGGCATCTGTCATCCAGCCGGGTCAACCCACCACACTGCAGAAGGGTACATGCCCAAGACCCCAAGGATAGGCAGTTTCCTCTCCAAACCAGGTTTATTCTAGGCCTGGAAGTGATAATCTGAGTGATTGCACCCTTCAGACTCATGTGATGTTAGATGAAGGTATCAGAGACAGAGGACAAGTGGCAAAGCAACCATCAGCATTCCTCCTTCTTGTACACACATTCCCATGTTGTCAGTAAGTATGTTAGTACCTGTGATGGGGTATAGTGAATTTTTTCAAAAAGTTTAAGGGTTGCCTGGCTGGAATAATAGATTCAGTAGAGCTGATTGAGAGAAAGGGCTAAGTCACCATTGCAGAGGAGCTCTGAGCTGACTGGGTATGATGGCTATTGCTTTCCGGAAGGGGCCCATAGCCTAATCCTGAAACTCTTTTGAAATCCTCACCTGTTATACTGAAACAGAGATTACTAGTGTGAGATTTGACAATACCCAGCATGTGGACTGGGTTTTCAAACAGACTTCAAGATGTGCCTGTTCACACTTAGTAACACTTCCACACAAGTGAGTCTTTTCAGTAATTTTCCAGTAATTTCCAGTATGTCCCATATTCCTCAGCAATACCCATCATAACCAAAATTCCCTTGGGCACCACCATCTCTGTTTTTCATTGCAGAAAGGTACATTTTGTTGGTTTGCTTTACTGGTTACCTGCTACAAAGTTTTGTGTCTCCAAGTTGTACAGCAGCCCCATAATATGCACACTCACACAATAAAAAGACCCTTTGGCAGAAAACAGAACAACAGCTGAACAGTAAAATATGCAGTTGTATACAACCAGTGGACAGTATGGCTGCACCTCTTTATTTGCTCCTTTTGTTTTTCAAGGAAGCAGAAGGAAGATTTTAGTACTTTTTAGGTTTAATTTTAAAAGATGGCTACTCACAGAACATGCTAACAGCCCTGTTTTAATATTGTTCTTAAAAGCAGAGATTAATCTTTCATGAAAATACTGGAAGGAAAATACTAAAAAGGGAAAGGACTAATGCTAATTAATGCTAAAGATTTTTTACTTGCAAACAAAACTTGAAGAAAAAGTCTTATTTACCCATAAGATTTCATTCCAGAACAGAGACCAGGGGATCATCAATTTTGACCTTTTCTACGACAAACTACAGGCCATCACTCAACTGTGCCTGTGCTAAAACAAATAACTTGTCAGAAGGAAAGTACCTAATTGTAATTTAAAGACATCAAGAGCTGAAGAAGGTATTGGAGGACAGTTTACTCCAACAGTTACTCAGTATGGAAAACGTGTGTTCAGTGTCAATCTGAATTTGCACAGCTTTGATGTTAGTCTTGTAATTTCTCTGCATTTTGTCCCAATAATACATATCCATGCTACAACGAAATTTTAACAGTGTTTGTCAGGACTTACTCAACTCTTGATATTTGTTTGTGAAACGCTTAAGACATCACCAAATCTGAACCCAAATCTTTGTTGATGTGCTCTATACACTTTAAGATGAGGGGATAAGATTGAGTTTCCTAAAAGCTGTCTGCGAGATTTAGGCACAGGTCTTTAACAAGTTAAAGTGGGAGAGAAACGTCTTTTCCCTCCCTCATCTCCTAACTTGGGGGACCAACAGACTCTTACAAAAGAGCATCTCTGGATGAGACACCACAGTGTAGCAAGGAGCTGGGTCAGTGCAAAAATTACAACCATGTATGGTACCGATCTGCACTTGCACCAACAAAAGATGCAACTGCATCATCCCCTGAGCCAGCCTCCACAGCAGGCCAGTTCACTAACACCAAAAGTGGTAGGTAAAAGCCAGCCACAATTAGAAAGTTACAGATTCAAACAGTTACAATCAATATTAATAGTCACAGATTAACTAGGGGTATGTCTCAGCACACAGAGATAGTTTTGAAACAGATTTTTTTAACCTAATGTCCAGCTCTGAGTTAAATTTTTAATTCAAAACCTGATCATGCTTTAGGTATGAGTCAGCCTTCTACTCCACTGTGCCCCAAAGCTGGCAAACTCCTTCTGTATCCCACAACAACAAAGCAACAGAAGTGACCAGGGTTTGAGCAGCAATGAAGCAGATTCAGCACCATACCTCATGCCTAACTTTGCATTTCCAGCCACATCCTTCCCAGTCACTCTGTCACTTTCCTTCCATATGGCCACCCAGGCACATCTCCATGTTTTCATATGCCTCCCAGTCTATTCCCCACAGGATATCTCCTGCTGGGAAAGGACCCTCAGCAGAGGGGTTACCTTCCTGAACTCTAATAATTAGCTTCATGGTCCCTTCCAGCTCTCCCCAGGTAGAGGCCCCAAGCACCTGAGCACATAGAGCTGAGTAAATTCCCACTGCCCTCTTGCCTATGCTCTGCCTTACATTGGGTAACCATGCCAAGTTCAGCTCTGGGCAGCCTCCCAACATCCTTCTCAGCCACATACATGCATAGACTTATTGAGGACAGCAAAGAACTGTGCCAAGACTCCATGCACCAAGCAGCTGCTATGTTTGCCCCAGAGGGGCCTGTAGTGTGTCTGTCTTCTTTGGAGCTTGTAGTGACCCTGTGGCCATTTAAACTATGTGGATCCAAGCTCTGTCTCAGTGCCTAACAGATATTCACAGGCACCCCTTTTTTAGGGGATGCAGAGCCCTTCACACATCTAGAATATCTGCACCTTTGTCGCAGCAGGGCTTCACTGCTTTTGATAGACAGTGCCAGACCACCTTTTCAGACCCTTCTCCCAGGGCATGCTCCTTCAGCACAAGTTCATTTTAACAGAATTTGGATGTACTGTGAAAGAGCAAGGAGAGCCACAACAAAACGGATAGCACAGATTCACTCTTCTATAGGTCCAGTTTTCCATTGTGTTTGTATAATCTCTGGTGGCACTGGGCATGTGTCCTGGCATGAACTGACAGTTGCAAAGGAGAATCTCCACGCAAGTTGGATGCGCAGCTCGGAACCCCTGAACAAGCCAAGCTCTGACCATCACCAAAGCAATTCACCGTGTTGAAGTTGCGCAGCCACGTTTCTGGACTGCCCAGCTGCCACCATGGATTCATCTTTCTCCTGTTAGGCCACCTGAAGTGGCATCAGCTTTTTTCAGTTTGTGCATCAGGAACACAGGCAGCAGGCTGGCCTGAAACAGCAGGTGGAAAGGACATACTTGATGAAAGAGCAAGTCACACAAGATAAAGGCTAGCTGTACAACTTCGCATAGGACTAGAAGGTATTTAGACAGTGCAGCAACAGGAAAGGTACAAACTTTGATAGGGAATTCTTCTTCCTTTTCTAGTTCCTTAACAAGCCAATTTTCCAATTAGTGGTATTAATTCCAGTACATTTGCATCCTTTACCTTTTTCTTTTCTATTTTTCCTCACTGCAATACTCCCAGCTTCTCTCTCTGTCTCACAAGACACTTGTTGCTGATCTTCCCTATCACTTGGAAAGGGCACAGCCTGCAGGTTGCCTTGATGCCAATCTGGGCCAACTGCCAGCTGACCTAACACAGCACTAAGCTTCTGAGTCAGTCAGGACTCTTTCTTTGGCCAGCAATTTTCTCAGTATTCGTAGGAAATTCATTAACTCTGGGAACTCTGCTCATTCATCAGATCGATCAAGTTTGTCAACCAGGGTCAGGAATTATTGGGAGTGGAAGACAGACCAGACAGACATAATGATCATGCAAGTCTTACTTCTTTAGGAAACCAGTCTCAAACATAGTATTACTAAAGCTGGGGAACTGTGCTAATTTACACTAGCCCATTAATCCTTGTAGACTCTCTGGACCACTACTGGAAAACAAACGGCTTGCTTCTAGCAATGTGCTGGCACAGGTACCCCTGGGTACGTGACTCAGCAGTCCTTCACCTAGTGTGTAAATTACAGCACAATCAGTAAATTTATTCAAGTTGAGAGAGTGGTGAAGTACCCACTCATACCTCTCCTTGCTATCAATCTTGTCACCCTGCCAAGCAGACTCGAAATGACAGCTATGCAGTCATGACATGAAAACAAGTATTGCTGCATCATACCTAGCTTCCAGAGGCATATATAAAAAAGGAAAAAACAAAGATGCAGCAGTAGAGAGGTTACCAAGCACCCTCTCAAACCACTCTAGCTTGGGTTGCCTATTGAGAGGACATATGCTTCACAGTAGACACATATCCTTGGCTAATGTTGTGATCTTGCACCCTGGGTTTTAATCCTTCCACAAAACAACAGACAGAAGGAATATGGACATGAAATAGCCTCTATTCATTGCCTTCAAATTGTCACTGTCCAGTTTTCCCTCATCATCCTAATTAGAAGCATTTCTAGCTAGCAGAGATGATGAATTGCCTGTTTTCATAAAGAAGATATTTTCTTTGCTGTTCTCCCAAAGTAGAAAGTATTTCAGGGGCGTTTGCAATTTTAACTGAAAATTCAGTTCAGAAAATTTTCCCTAAATTGCCAGAGCACCTCTCCCTTCCTTGCAGAAGAAACTGGAAGGCCAGAGGCCCTTGTGCCACAGCTGTAACTGAGGCAATGCTCTCCTCAGCCACACTTAGCATAATTAGGATTTACCCATTATTAGAGAATGATGACTCCTTTTTTACCCCCAGAAAAGGAAAGAATGTGTGCCTGGGTGAGAGAGATGGACCCTCTTCAGGTACTGGGGAGTCAAGGAATCTCAAGATAGATGTATGTAATGCTAACTCTTCTGACCTTCTGCTGTCTCCCTTTGGTCTCCTTCCCCAGCCAGGCTTATTGCAACAAGCCAGGCAGCTGGTAATGCTCCCTATGCACAAGCCCACAGAGCACCAGGAGTTGTATCGGCCGCTGTTATAGCCCTGCATATTGAGGAGCTCCAGACCTAACCCATGGACTTTGTATGCTGTGCTGCAACACAGCAACATCTGGAAGGCACAAAACATCTCCAAAAGCTCTACCCTTCTCAGCAGGCTTGGAAACCCCAACTCCCAGTGAACTTAAACACCCCTTTCTTCTCAGCACTGCAGCCAGAGCAAGTAAAAGCTGGAAATTAAGACAGGGACAGCTATTGCAAAACCCTCCTTGAGAAGGAGTTGGGGTTGTTTAGCCTAGAGAAGAGAATGCTCCATAGAGACCTTATAGCAGACTTCCAGTACTTAAAGGGGGCTTACAGGAAAGATGAGGAGAAGCTTTATCAGGGAGTGTAGTGATAGGATGAGGGATGACTGTTTTAAACTGAAAGAGGGTAGATTTAGATTAGATATTAGTGAGAAATTCTTTACTGTGAGGGTGGTGAGACACTGGAACACGTTGCCCAGAGAAGTTGTGGATGCCCCACCCCTGGAAGTGGTCAAGGCCAGGCTAGATGGGGCTTTGAGCAACCTGGTCTAGTAATAGGTGTCCCTGCCCGTGACAGGGAGGTTGGAACCAGCCAACCATAGTTAAGGTCACAGAATCACAGAATTATTAAGGTTGGAAAAGACCTTTAAGATCACCAAGTCCAACCATCAACCCAAGACCACCAAGCCCACTATAAACCATGTGCTGAAGTGCCACGCCTACATGTTTTTTGAAC
>NW_010509876.1:0-7722 GCF_000687285.1 Phaethon lepturus
TGCCCCTGTACTCGGCACTGGTGATGCTGCATCTCGAATCCTGTGTTCGGTTTTGGGCCTCTCACTACAAGAAGGACATTGAGGTGCTGGAGCGTGTCCAGAGAAGGGCAACGAAGCTGGTGAGGGGGCTGGAGCACAAGTCTTATGAGGAGCAGCTGAGGGAACTGGGGTTGTTCAGTGTGGAGAAGAGGAGGCTGAGGGGAGACCTTATCACTCTCTACAACTACCTGAAAGGGGGTTGTGGTGAGGTGGGTGTTGGTCTTTTCTCCCAAGTAACTAGTGATAGGACAAGAAGAAGCATCTTCAAGTTGTGCCAGAGGAGGTTTAGCCTGGGTATTAACAAAAATATCTTTACTGAGAGAGTGGTCAAACATTGGAACAGGCTGCCCAGGGAGGTGATGGAGTCACCATCACTGGAGGTGTTCAAGAGGCGTGTGGACGTGGCACTTTCGGGATATGGTTTAGTGGGCATGGTGGTGTTGGGTTGACAGTTGGACTTGATGATCTTAGAGGTCTTTCCCAGTCTTACTGATTCTGTGATTCTGTAATACTATGAGCTTAAAATGACTGAGAAGAGAGTGATTCTGCTGCAGCCAAAGCCTTCTCTTAAGTGGAGAGCTGCCCAGACAGATGATGGGGCTACATCCCATGGTCCCGGAGCACACACCATGCCAAACAGGGCTAGCACAGGAGCCCAAACAACATTATATCAGCTAAGCCCGAGTCCTCTGTGGCTTCTTAACATAATTTTCACAAGGATCAGTAACCTCTGTGGGACTGATGGAAGTTAATCTTTTCCCTTCCTTTCCCCAATTACTGTCCAGCTGATGATTAACGCAACCCTTGGGAAACAGGGCCAAGATGAGAGTTTCAATCCCTAGGGATTGAGGTGAGTCTACAGCCCTTTCCTGGGTGGTGGTGTTTTAGCTGGGATGAAAATGGTAGATTTGCAGGAGCAAACATAAAGTTCACTTCAGTTTTGATAGTGCTTTTTTATTAACGGCTAAGACAGAAATATTTGAAATACAGAAAATAGTGACATAACAATGATTTTCAACCACTTTTCTCTAGGGCTGTTAATGCTTGATACAATACAGTATCCATTATTTTAGTGGATATAAAACATTCCCGATATCAAGATCAGAAACAAATCTGAATTTAGGTATGAAGAGGTTAAAATGCAGTGTTTCTTGAACTTACAGGTCTGCTTCATACATCAGTGAAAGAACTACATTTTATACTTTATTGCAAGTATTTTTTTTCTTCTGAAAAATGACCTGACAAGAAATATAAACAGGTCTTTGCAGAACTACTTTAAAATCCCTCTTTATCTTTCATCATATATTCTAGCAGCTGTATTTTATTATAAAAAGTTTAAGTAGAGTTGGAGAAACAATATAGAAAGAGGAACACAAACCCATGAAAGATTGATGCAAAGTGCTGTGAGGAACTCTTATGGGAGACTTCGACTTTTTTCCTTTTGTCTTCTTCTGCAAATATATGCACTTTCCTTGAGAAAAAGGGCATTCTTTTCCAGTTGTGCTCTGTCAAGTAAACAAGTCTACAATAGTGTCTCCATTTTGAAAAAAATACTCAATATTTATATCTTGCATATTTGTTTATAATGGAATTCTTACCATTTTAAATAAATGCCTTCATACATCCTTAATAAATTTCCACATCAACATAAATCCTACAGAAGTTAGACATCAGCCTTAGGACTATGTGGAAAGTGGGAAAAAAATGAGAAAACTTGGAATAAGCAAATAAGTGGATTGTCATTTAGCTTCTTGGGATTCCTGTCTTTCTGGTGTAAAATGGTATTTAATTCTACATATGTGTGTGCATATGTTTGTACATACACATATATAGTATGCATGAAGAGAGAAAGATATTTATTTATTCCTGGTGCAAATCTTCCTGGCAGGCCTATTTCTACAGAGTGAACAGATGTGCACATGAGGCTTACTAGATGAGCAAGACAAACCAGAGTTGAAGGAGTATTCAACAGAGATGTCATGGAGACTTTCCAATTACCTTTCACTTATAACTGATCAAGTCCTTTTTCCTTGCTCTCTCTCTACCTGTCATCTCAATTTATCTGCCAAATCTCTTCTGTTGCCTCCACCGCAGCTTGGAAACTCACCTATTTCAGACATTTTTAAAAAATTTCTCACAAAAATGGCTTTCATATATTTTCTACATCCATCCTGCATGGCAAAATAAGACATGCTTTCTATTTTTGGTATCTCACAAATAGATTTTTTTCAATCTTCTTTGATTATTTTATATGATTTGACCCTATGAACAATGCAAAGAATTACCAGTGTACCAGCTTCAGTACAGTGAAAATATTTTGAAAGTATGTGCCGTTCATATGTGCGATATCAGTATATATTTCTTGACCTACATAGATTTAACACAGAACTGACATGAAATTAATTTGAAGTGATTTAAAACTAAAGTTTAAGATCCTGCTCTATTATTCTAGTTTCAGACAGAAAAAAAATCTACTCTGATTATAAACACATATATTTTTGAGGTGATATGATAGCAATGATATCCTGTCTTGTAAGCACAAATAGTTTAGCGTGTAAGAAAGCAAAGATAAAAGCACTGGCACTAAATACTTAAGCATCTGGATTTAGTGGTCAGCTGGCACTGATGCTAGCCCTGCAATAGATTGAGGAATGTGTTGCTCACAGTTTTCTTAAATATTTATTTGTTGACACATACTACTAGGTCAGAGAGGCAGCCATGGGGTGATCTGTCCCAGATCTTGCTGAAGCTGAATAGCCCTGGAGCAGAGATGTTCCCAGAGGATGGAGCTGCATCCCGGCAGGTAGAATTTGCAATTCTCATTACTGATTGCTCAAACCAGAAAAACTGTAGCAATGGGCAAGATGTCAGCAGTGTGGGCTGTCACAAATTAACCTGACAGTGCAGAAGAGTGGAGAGACCTGCACCTTCTGAAATCACAGGAAGGGGTCTGTTGCTTTTAGTGGCTTTGCTGTGGGCACTGAATCCTTTACTTCTTCTCTGACGGATATTTTTGCTTTCTTTCTGAGCAGAGACATGCAGATTTGTCACTTAACGGTACTCCATTGAGCTTCAGTAATGGCTCCATTATCGGAAAAATTTCTGCTTCCAGGGGAAAAGGCGTGCTTCGCAGGCTGCACGCATTCTTCTTTACCCTCAGTCCTCCCTCATGGGAGCACAAAAATAATGTTCTTAACCCAGTCCACTTTCAATAACACACTCTTCTCTGGCAGATGCTGTTGTGAACAAAAAGGGGAGAGCAACATAGCTGCAACCGCACCACGTTGTGTGAAGCCGGGGGCTGCACTGCACCACCAGTGCCGGTGGTGGGGGAAAGGCTACAGCTCCAGTTGACCACTTCTGGTCAACCTCCACCTCAAAGAGGCTTCATGCAGCTGCCACAATTCCCACTTTTGGCCATACGCTGGGAGTAAATGCAACACAAGTCTTTAAAAATGTGCACATGCATGAGTGGAAAGTGCGGAAAGAGCTTGAGAAACAAAGATGGAGGGCTGTGCAGCCGTGGGCGTTCCACCGCCTGCGTGGCAAGAAAGAGCGATGAGCAAGGAAAATACTTACCTGGGAAAACTTCGGTTTTACAGAACAATGGACACAACATGAGAAGAAAAAGGAAGATGAATTTTGACAGATATGTCCACATGGTTTCGAAAAGCAGGTTGTAAAGATGCAGGTATGGTCCCCAGCTCCTTGTGAACTCGGAAGAGATCCGTGCTAGCCGGCTGGGCCTGTTGAAGAGGCCAGGAGCTCTGACTTGCAATGGAGACCTTCAGGGGGTTCGGATGTCAAGACACAAGTTTTCTCACGCTGCACTGCCAGAAGACCCCATTTTGGAGTGTCATGGGCAAATTTAGATGAAAGAGTAATAGTAATGGTTTCTTGTTTGGCAATCAGAACTGACTAACAACAATGCATTCCTTTCAGCTTAAAGCTCTATTTTGGGGCTAAACCTGCCAGGACAGAAGGAAAAGTAATATGTTGAAGTTCTTTATCTGAATTAAATCAACACTTATGAGGCAATAAAGAGCTAAATTATTACTTTTAAGGTAAGCACAATGCATATATTCACAAAGCCTCCAGGAGGAAAGGAGCACAGAAGGTGGCAACATCTACAGCACTGCACTAGGAATCCATTAGGCAGCATGGTCAACACTGTATAAGGTTTGGCTTTCTCCATCCTACCTCTAACACTATCCCAGTCACCTTTGTATCCTCACCTCAGTTTCATACTTCTGATGCCACTGGTACTTTGCAAAACAGTGATCCCATTATTTCAGATACCTTGAACTGAAAACCAAAAAACCACACCAAGAATAGTCCCGTGGGCCAGAAGAACTGCATGGGACCCAAAGGACACCAGGGTGAAATGCTATGTAGCGTGAACATGGCTAGTTAGGGACCTGGTTCAGACCACTCTCTAAACTCTGCTTTATTTTCAATATGGGTGAGGCCTGACAAGAGGCCAGGCCAAAGCAGGTCTGCTAGGTCACTGACACCAACTCCGGGCAAGCGTTGGGGAAAGGTACCATGAAAGTGTTCGAGAATGAAAAGGGTATCAGGCACAAACTGGGAAGCATTACAGTGACGGTGATGATGACAATGATGCTGCAGTGCCAGACAAAGAAATTGTATGCCATTACCTCAAGTAATCTCTTTACACTTAATCTATTGTTTACAAAAGGTGAAAAAGAGGTAAGGGGCTGATTGGGAACTAAAACAATTTTCTTTATTTGTCTGTTTACTATGCTGTTTTCCAGCTTTATCAAATAGAGTATAGTACAGTCTGTGCAAAAGTCACAGCCATTTTATTTTTCTTATCTCTGATATGCTGTGTCTTTATCAGTAGAACCATGTTGATATAGAACCTATATGGAACATTAGCTAAAATACGGCATCTGTTTTATGTCAAAGTTGGCTGATTTTATATCTTTGATCTTTCAGCTAGGGCATCAAGGCCACCATTTTTAATAAATCACACTAGGCAGAATAAAGTCTGCTTCTGAGAAAACAGAAGGGGTATCATTAATCTGTTTCTACACAAACAGCGAGTTGTAACAGCTCTTTAATTTGAAGAGGATAGATCCTGAGCTGGAATGAAGCACCTAAATGCCAGCCAAGTTCAGTGAAGAGTGAATAGTGTGTATATCATGATTTATCGTGACATTGCTATTTTGTGATCTACAAGAAGACATTCATTGTGTTGGAAGTACTTGAGAGAGACAGCTATTTGTGATCAGTTGGTGTACTTGCTATATGTTCTTCATTTTTGAAAGACTAGTTCTTTTTTTGTTTTTTTCTTTAACTTTCTTTATCTACTCAGTTATTTCACTGTGCTTTCAGGAACTTCAGGCTATTAATTAAAAGCAGACAGGCTATCTTTCAGTACTGAAATCACTAGAGTATTTTAGAAACACACTGGAGCATGCATACCACCAGCCTCTATTTATGAATGCAAATATGCAAGCTGTTAATGCCTGAGTAAATCCAGAAGTTACTGTGACTGAGGAGATTATTTTGAGGTGAAGATTTAAAACAGCAGTTTTATGGAGTTGGTAGGCATTTCAAGATTTGCCCAATCATTATTAGATAAACTAAGTATTCTCTTTCATGATGACTTTCAAGGAATTCCTTCAACACAGTAAATGAGCAGCAGCTCATGATAATGAAAAGATGATATTGTAGAAAGGCATGCCAACAAAATACAAAAAATGTTCTGTTAAAAGTTGCAGAATTACATATATGTAATTCCAATGCTTTGGTGCCAAAACCGTTACAATAAGATAAAAAACGTTACAGTAAAACAACTCATGAAATAAAGAAATAAAAAACCCCATCCAGAAGTCTTCTTATACTAAAGGAGAATCAAAATGTTTGGTAACTTGGTGGTATGTTAGTACAAGGCATTAGTTGTGTCTGTCACCAGGGTCAATGATGAAATTAAGTATAACATCTAGACCAATGAGCTTTTCAACATTCTGCAAGTAACATGTATTGTGTCTCAGTTGTAACACCAAGCCACAGCAGGCACTTTAAAACCAAGTAGAAGCACATTTCAAGTGATACAATCATGAAGCATTCCAATTTATAAAAACCTTGGCAAAAAAAAGCACCCAAAGAACTGAAGTTACCTTCAGGGTACCTAATGAACTAAAGGCATGCTTTCAAGTTAGCCATATTGGCCTCCAGAGCCGACAACTTCAGCTTCATTTTTAGCAAGTTTCCACATCTTGTTCTGAAAAGCCAAACCGCAGATGAAATTTCTTTAGATGCAATGCTTTGTTTTGTAAGTGCTCCAAACGTATTAAAAGCCAATTAACTTGTGAGGCCAGTGAGCACTGAACAATTTATTCAGTGAACTTACAGATATGGCTAGTTTCATCACCCCCAAAATCAGGGAATGACAGCACAAATTAAGATGTACAGAACTTGGAGGAAAAACAACAACACGAACATGTTATATGGACACACGGAGGTTTTCAGTCGTATCTAACAAAATCCGGTTCAATAAAAGTTTCAATGAAGTAAATTGCTAACATAATACACAGAAGAATTAAGAAATATTTCTGCATGCTAATGACAGTACATCACAACGAGCAGACCTCCCAGTAATGCAGAAGCAAGCAATCTGGTTTTGGCATGCCCTCAACAGATAAAAACAAATTGAGAATTCAGAAATCATTGTTCGGTGAAAAGCATAATAATGTGCTTATAAACACAATATTTATTATATATACTGAAAACACATGCCAAAAATGTGATAAAATTATGCAACTGAACAAACATCAGAAGAAGCCCCCACATATCTACTGACATAAGCCAAGGTTACCCCTGAGAAGATGAGTTTCACATGACAACAAGTATCTTATCAACATTGCCTAAGTTGTCTTCAGCTATTGAGATCCTTGAACTTAATGAATTCATGACAAAGTCAAAAGCTGTTTCACAGAATCATAGAATCTTTGGGTTGGAAGGGACCTTTAAAGGTCAGCTAATCCAAACTCCCCTGCAATGAGCAGGGACATCAACTAGATCAAGTTGCTCAGAGCCCCGTTCATCCTGACTTTGAACATTTCCAGGGATGGGGCATCTACCATCTCTCTGGGCAACCTGGGCCAGTGTTTCACCACCTTCAATGTGAAAAATTTCTTCCCTAGATCTAGTTTAAATCTACCCTCTTTTAGTTTAAAACCGTTACCCCTTGTCCTATTGCAACAGACCCTGCTAAAAGTCTGTCCCCATCATTCCTATAGGCCTCCCTTAACTACTGTAAGGCTGCAAGAAGGTCTCCCTGGAACCTTCTCTTCTCCAGGCTCAACAACCCTAACTCTCTCAGCCTGTCCTCACAGGAGAGGTGTTCCACCCCTCTGATCATTTTCATGGTCTCCTCCAGACCTGCTCCAACAGGTCCATGTCTTTCCTGTACTGAGGGCTCCAGAGCTGGATGCAGGACTCCAGGTGGGGTCTCACCAGAGCAGAGTAGAGGGGTAGAATCACCTCCCTCAACCTGCTGGCCACTCTGCTTTGGATGCAGCCCAGGATATGGTTGGCCTTCTGGGCTGCAAGCGCACATTGCCAGCTCATGTCCAGCTTTTCATCTACCAGTACCCCCAAGCCCTTCTTGACAGGGCTGCTTTCAATTCCTTCATCCCCCAGCCTGTACTGATA
>NW_010509877.1:0-17843 GCF_000687285.1 Phaethon lepturus
TGCCCATGCTGCCCGTGCTGCCCTGCTGCCCTGCTGCCCGTGCTGCCCATGCTGCCCTGCTGCCCTTTACCGCAGGAGAGGCACAGTGCTGAGCCGCACAGCTCCCGAGCGTCACCCAGCCGGCTTCTCACCACCCTCATCCCTGTTTCCTTCATAGACACGTAACTGCCCCTGCTGCAAGAAAACCAAAGCGCAATGATGTTTTTGTAACAAGTCGGTCTAAGCTGTTTGTGCTGTCTCTGAAGACTTGGATGCATCATTTTCCCTTATGACAGGCTGCAGGGGTGGAGATCAGCGTCTCCATTGACTCGATTTTGATGTTTAACGGTACCTCCTAATGCTGAAGTGGTGATGAGTGATCATTTATCAGTAGCCTCTCAGGTATGGCTTTTTTTTTTCTTTTTTCTTCAAGAAAAAGGAGGACATGTATGGCTTGCTTTCTCCTGTTCACTAAAGGAAAGCGGAGCAAAGACCATGATCCATGGGTCTTCCCGTGGATGTGCTTGTGTCTGTCCTGGTGGCAAGTGGCTTTCTGGTTAGAAACCTCTTGTTTCTGTCAGCTGTTCTGATGGGGAATCTGTGGCACAACTCATCAAAAGGTCATTCTTGTCTCAGAGGAGCCTTTTCAGTGAAGGACCAGGACTGCTGGTGGTGGCTGTCAGTGGTCACTTCTGGGGCATTGAGTGGGATGTAATAGTGCTTTGTGTCTGTAGGGGTTGGGACAGCCTCCGTTCTCCAGGGAGTTCAGGTGCACATGGAAATGTAGGGGGTCACAAATTCAGAATTTCTCCTTTGCTTTACACACCATGCTAAGCCTGTGCCTCAAAAAGACCTCCGTAAGTGAGGCAGACCATCCCTGAAGGGACTGCCTCTGTTCCACTGGGTAAGTAACAGCTCGGTGATTTATCCTGAGCGTATGAGCTCGTGCGGGTAAATGCTCACGTCTGTGTCCACGTCTTTCCTGCTGCTTGTTCTCCCCTCCCTCCTCGTTAGTCATGCGAGAGCTTCATCGTTGCTGCTCTGTAGCCAAAAGCAGTTTCCAGCTGAGGGCTCTGGGAGGCAGCTCTTGCCCCTAGGGGGGAGCGAGACTGGAAAACAGCCATGTTAATTTGTATTGGCCACCTCCTCCTTTTAAGCTTTATCTTTTCAATTACAGGTTGTAATAAAAGCCATTTTCCACCATGGCAATTCTGCTGTCTCTCTCAAGTGAGCTGGGCTAGGATGAGGTACCAGCACCGACTTGGACAAGACCAGGGCGAGGAGCAGCTGAAGGCGCTCTGCACTTCCATGGCCCTACTTATCTGTTAACGAAGTGACAAATAGCTCACTGTTAGTTTTTTAGAGGGGAATAGAATAGAAACAGTTCTTGTTGCATTTTCCTCTTCTCCGAGGGATAAGGTGCCCCTGTCCCTTGCTGAGGACAGCGATGCCGTGCGCGGTCGGCAGCTCCAGGGAGCTGGCTGTGGCACGGGAAACACTGGGTGCAGCGGCGGCTGAGCTATTCCTGTGCCGCGCTGCGCCAGACGGGGCCCTTCCTTCAAGCCGGACGCAGACACGTCCCTCTTTACCTTCCGCTCAGGAAGCCTTCTCTCCGAACGTTGCGCAGGGTGGCATAATATAAACAAGCGCGCTAGTTTTCCTCTGGGCTGAGGTGCACTTTTGGTCTGTTCCGTCTTCGGAGAGATCTTTGGGGGAAAAGGCCTTACCTCCATTCACACCAGGAATACCCAAGCAACCTCTGGCCCTGGGGCATTTTCTGTGAGGTAAGGAATTATCTTGCTTTCACAGCTTCTTGTAAGTTAAAGGACATTTAAAGCATAACATTTTGAATACTGGGTATTTTTTTAAAGTAACTGGTATTTTCAAATTCGTAAGAGAAAGCTCATTAAATCAATTAAGGTCAACTCTGTCCAACTGATATTTAAGTTTAATAAGTCATGAAAAAGTCTTGGGGAATTCAATGTCATCTTCAGGCAAAACCAGTTCTTCTCAGGCAGATGTTTAAAAAATGTCTGTAAAATCCTGATCCCGTCTACTTGTGTTTTATGTGAGCTGTCAGAGGAAAGAGTAGGAGGTCATGCATAAATATCTGTGAATCCTGTCAAATACGTTATGAATGCCAGCTCAGCAAGAAATGTCATGAACTAAGATCTTTCTCAAGCTGGCAACAGGTTTTCAGAAGGGATAACTGATTATTTCTGATGTTTTCCATTAATGAGTCTGGTGTGCTGGCAGAGTCATGCATGCTATGTAACTTCTTGGAATGGGCAGAAGTATCTCAACAGAAACTTTTCTATCACATAACTCCCAGCAGTGATAGATTCGTCATTGTAACTATTTCCTTTGTAACGGCATAGACATATTTGCAAAAAGTCCAGGTTCTTAAGTTTTCTTATGAAACTGTTTGACACCGAGTTTCATGGGCACAATTCCAAGACTTAACTCAAAGTATAGGAAGGTGGTACCTCTGCACTCTGCTTTGGTGAAAATATATTTAGCCAAGTCTCTAAGGAAGCTCCTCTGCTGACTTGTACAATCCTATTTATTATTGAATAAGACAGGCCCTGTTTGTTCACCCCAGTAGTGATCTGTATTTCCACCTTGGAGCTACAGCAGAGAATAAATGGTGCAGTCTGACCTGTACAGGAGGCTGGTGAGGGAGAGGAAAAGTCGCAAAAACTTCTGGATGGCATTTATTCTTTCCATCTGCACCTGCTGGCAACTTCCAGCCCTTCCTTTCGAGTCAGGCAGCTTTGCTAAGCTAGGTAGCTTTGTGGAAAACCAGTGCATTTCCTCTGGGATAGTTGAAACAACAGATGGTTTCCTAGGTGTTCAGCAGAACTTCCTTGTTCCCGTGTAGATGTTGCATTTTGTGTCTGATGCTTCCCTGAGTTTTCACTTATAAGAACTGCTGTGAAAATCCTAAATATATAGTAGCTGTGGTATTCCCAGATAGCATGTTAGCAAAGTTTGATGATATGAAAGGGTTCCAGAATACTCTGCAGTTATGCTTCATCAATGGCGGTTGGGGTTTTTTTTTGTGGTTTTGTTTGTTTGGTTTTGGTTTTCCTTTTTTTAAAATAATTTTTAAATTCAGCTATTTTGAAAGTATATAAATTTAATCTTTCCTCATATTTCATAGATTTTCTCAGCCTTAAACAACATTAAATGTCTGTACAAAACTAAACTGTACGACTAAAGGAAACAGAAGGTCTTCTTACAGGTTCTATTTAAGGTAAAGCATGTATCAGGGATCACATTTATACAGTAGCTATGATGAAGCAGAGATGTGAGTTTCCCAGTTTATCTTCTGAGAGCCAGACTGCCTGGTAAGGACGGATTTTGTGGGAGATGATTGTTTTAAATAAAGTTTTTGAGTGAGTCTAGCATTTCTTAGAGCTCATGGAGGTGAGAAGGTGTTTGCCTTAAGTACATTTAGACATGATCTAAAGAGGTGCTGTCAGCTCAGACGGACAAAACTCAAATACTCATATCTGCAGCCGTGAACGTCAGTCTTAACCAGCTCGGGTCTCAGGTAGTGAATTAAGTATCTGCTGTCTGTTTCATGCGGCAACGCAAAACATTTACAGTCCAAGCATACACATAAATAGAGGTGAGTAAGAGGAAATGGTTATTCTGTATAAACTTTTGGAGTGTTTAATTTTTTTTGGCGTGTCTTTCTGTCTTGACTTGCACTTAGGTAATTTAAAGAGTATGGCTTTACTGGTCACTACAAATAACACCGCAGGCAATTAAGGAGTTGTCCGTGAACTCATAGCAATCTGCCACTGAATCATCCATAGTCCTGACACTGCAGACTTAAGTCCAGAGCAAAACTTTTCTTCATCTTCAGGGACGGGTATTCTTTGTGATTCTGAACTCTTGGAATTTTGGTCCGGGTGGGAATTAATACATTATATGAAGTGAACTGAAAATAGCTGATGTTTTCTCTTTTTGAAGTGTTGTGAATCATTTCACAGCCTAGATCGCATCTACATCTACATTTGTATCTATGTCTGTATCTATATCTTCCTTTTTTCCTGATTCTTCAGACATAAGTATGGAAGCTCTTTCCTCTCCAGAAAAAGATTGAAATGATGAAATACATAGCGTATGAGGTAAAAGCGACTCAGAGAGTCAGAGAACATACACAGCTTCTGCATTATTCAGAATAAGGAATAATGTGTAGTACTTTCTGTATAGCCTCCTTCTATGTTTAGTTTCACTGCATGAGCAGCTTGTGATTTTTTTTTTTTTTTTTTGTACTGATATTTACTTTTTATTCCCTCTGGGCACATCTGGACAAGATGTGAGCGTTGATAGTACAACAAGAATCTGCTTCCAGGATCATGATAGATGATAGATTTTTTTAATGTGGTGTCTGAACATCTGTGGTATGAGGCAAAAAGGCAGTTTCTGCCGGCACAGCACTGGAGCTTGTTTCTATCATGCAGTTCTGCAATTCTGCTCAATTTCAGACTCAGCAGTTTGCCAATGCCACAAAACAAACCAAGGATGATATTTGTCGTGATTGAACCCCAGAAAGCAACTAAGCATCATGCAGCCGCTTGCTCACTCCTCCCCGCCCCCCACCCCCGCCTGGGATGGGGAGGAGAATCAAAAAAAAAAAGGTAAAACACATAGGTTGAGATAAAGACAGTTGAATAGGACAGCAAGGGAAGAGAAAATGCTACTACTAATAATAATATTGGTAAAAGAATATACAAACCAAGTGAGGCACAATACAATTGCCCACCACCTGCTGACCGATGCCCAGCTGGTTCCCAAGCCGTGGTCACCACCTCTCCGCCAACTCCCCCAAGTTTATATACCGAGCATGACGTTATATGGTATGGAATATCCCTTTGGCCAGCCCGGGTCAGCTGTCCTGGCTGACCACGTCCCAGCTTCCCATGCACCCCCTCACTGGCAGAGCATGAGCGGCTGAAAAGTCCTTGACTTAGTATAAGCCCTACTTAGCAACAACTAAAACATCAGTGTGTTACCAACGTTATTCTCATACTAAATCCAGAACACAGCACTATACCAGCTACTAGGAAGAAAATTAACTCTATCCTAGCCGAAACCAGGACAGTATCTTATAGCCAGTCTAAGCATCACAATATAAAACTTCATAGCTCCGGCCATCTGGAGACACCCATTTCTCCCCAGACGTGTCTGGGGCAGGAAGCGGTCCTTAATCTGTCAGGGGATGCTCACTCGGGTTTGACTCTTGGTTGCAGAACCTGCTATGAGCTCTCCGTTAGTCGTGATATAAGTCAGCTTGGACCATTTCTGCCCTTTACTTACTGCGTTCTCACCATCTTTCTTTTCTTCTCTTTTCTTTTTTTTTTCTCCTTTCCTCTTCCTCCCCTCTCCCTGTTGGTGTTGCCTTCTCTCCCACTCTAGAGCTCTCCGTCAGCCTCCTTGCAGTGATAGTTGTTGTGTGCGGACTGGCCCTGGTGGCAGTTTTTCTGTTTCTCTTTTGGAAGCTGTGCTGGGTTCCCTGGAGAAACAAGGCCATTTCTTCTAACCTGGCCGTCTTGCAGAGCGAGGCAGGCTGCAATAAGGAGAACATGGCAGACAAGCTCAAGGACATGGGTGCCATAAGTTTCCTGGAGGCAGCAGTGAAGATCAGCCACACATCTCCAGACATCCCCGCAGAAGTCCAGATGTCCATGAAAGACCACATCATGCGGCGCACACGGATCCAGAGGCAAACAACGGAGCCTGCATCTTCCACCAGGTGAGTGGGACGCGGTGCTCTGCAGGGATGCTGCGCCTTGGGGCAGCTGACAGGATGGGAGAAGCGTTTAATGGAGCCTGAGGTTCAGATACCTTCAGGGAGGCTAAAGAAAGCACTCCCCACTACGTGCTGGATTGCTTTCCAAAGATTCATAGAATCATAGAATCTTTGGCTTGAAAGGGACCTTTTAAGGTCATCTAGCCCAGGCCCCCAAGATTGTTCATTAACCAATTAATGTGTTAAGACTGGCTTAGCGTAGGCCCTTTTTAAAAAATCAAGCATTCAAGCCCTGTTACTGTGTCTTGACCTCATTGTGTCAAGTCATCAGTATGCTTCGACCACTTTAATTTTGTTCCAGCATGAGAGGCAGGCTGAAGTATCGGTGATGGTATGCTGTCAGACAGAATTAGCCCTTTTTGCTTTCTCTTTTTGTTGTGGCTCCTAGCAGAAACAATTAGATAAGCAGAATTGACATATCACTCTGCTCAAGCTCAGAACTAACTGCACTCAGTGCTTGTGTGCAGTGCGTATCTCTGTCTCAGCCAGGGCAGAGATGGCAACATCACACTCAGTAAATCGGGATAAGGCTGTATGAACCTGGGGACACCGTCTCGGCAAGAATACTGAGAAATACGGTACCTCTTCCTTGACACAGAAGGCTGTGAAACTGGGACAGGAAAGGGTGATTGCAGGGTCCTGGCCGTGCCCCAGCACTTCTGCTTGCTTTGTTGGCCGTGCCCACGATGTGTGCGAGAGTGCAACTGTGAAACCAGACATTGCTCAGAAAATTGGCTGCAGTATTGCAGAATTAATAAGGCACCGATCACAGCCTTCTGTATGAAAAAGCTAGAGTTAAAATCAACATGGTGCCACCTGCAATTGTGCCACATACTCTTTTATTTAACTGCACTGCTTTTTGGACAGTTGATTGCCTCTCTGTCATGCACACGCTCATTCTGCTTTTATTGCACCTTTCCAATGGAGGAGAAAGTAAAAGCTCAGCCTGTCTGAATTAGGATAAACAAAGTGGGACTCGGTTGTACCTTCCTCAAGCAAAAGAGCCCAGCATGAATCACAGGCAGGCAGCCAGACCCAGGGACACTGGGGAACAACCTCAGCAGTTTGGGTTCTCTGGCTTACAGCCCAGCCTAGCCCAGGCCAAAATGACTTTGAGGAACCTGCTGAGATGTGAGGTCTCCGAGCACCACATATCACCAAAAGCTAATGCTCTGGCTGTGCAAGTTCTTAGTATGGTTAAATAAATCCATAAACTACTCTTGTAAACACCAGGTAATCTAAAATAATGCCATGAGTCCACAGAAAGCTTTTATGCTTTGCTTAGGTTCTCTTGTGCTGAAGGGGAGCTCAAGGCAAGAGACAGCTTCCAGATGAGGCTGTGCATTCCTCCCTGTAAAGAATTATCTGTTGGTTTCTGATGAGGGTCTGTTGGAGAAGTTTGGAAGCAACACTACCCAGAATAAAACCTAATATTCTGAGCTGGCCGTGGTTCTCTCACTTTAAAAGGTTTTTTTTGCCTGAGGGAAACTTAGTGCCAGTATCTTGGAAGTGAAAGGACTGAGGGTGGGAAAGAGTCTTGCACTGGGTTACCTATGGCTTGGTTAAGGAGTTGTTGGATCTCATATATTTAGCTGTGGGCTGTTACTTGTGTAAAAGGTGAAGAAAATGCGGCTTGCTGCAAATACTCTGAAAGTTAGGAAATCTGCTGGATCGGTTCCTTTGGCCATCGGAGGTGTTCCCTTCAGTGTTCATTTCCATAATGTATGTGGTTTCTGTACTGAGGTCAGGAGCACCTATTGCACTCGTCCTCGGGCTCTCCCTGCTTTCCTAGCATTAGTAGTCCAGGCAAGAAAAAGGAGAGCTATGTCCTTGGAAAACCATACAGCTGTCATGTCTTCCTCTTGCAGGCACATCTCCTTCAAAAGGCACCTTCCTCGGCAAATGCATGTATCCAGCATGGACTACGGCATGGACCCACCAGCTGTGGCTGAGCAGCCGACCAGCATCGGTCGCATTAAGCCTGAACTCTATAAGCAAAAATCTGTCGACTCTGAGGACCCCAAAAAAGAGGCAGCAAAAACCTGTGGGAAAATTAACTTCACTCTCAAGTACGACTATGAGAATGAGATGCTGACTGTCCGAATTCTCAGGGCTTTTGACTTGCCGGCCAAAGACTTCTGCGGCAGCTCAGATCCCTATGTGAAGATCTACCTCCTGCCCGACAGAAAGCGCAAGTTCCAGACACGAGTCCACAGGAAGACTCTGAATCCCACCTTTGATGAGTCCTTCCACTTCCCTGTGCCCCATGACGAGCTGGTGAGCAGGAAGCTCCACCTGAGCGTCTTTGACTTTGACAGGTTCTCCAGACACGACATGATAGGAGAAGTTATCTTGGAGAACCTGTTTGAGGCCTCAGACCTTTCCCGGGAGACTTCCATCTGGAAAGACATTCAGTACGCAACGACGGTGAGTATCTGCTTTGGAGGGTTGTCCTTGCCCAGGGAACGTTTGCAGCGTGGTACTGTGGCATGGTGTGTGGCACCTGTGTGTGCAGAGCCATATCTGTTATGATTAATGGATGGTGATGAAAGGAGAAACGCTGGCAAAGAGGCATCAGGCACATCCATGCGCTTGGCAAAGGGTTGCTAGGAGAGGAGCAAGGTGCATCACACGTGTGGATGCCTCTTGGAGGCATCTACCCGTTTGCATCTGCTCTGCCTCTGAAGACTCAGGTGGCAGTCAGCTCTGCCAGGCTGGCTGTGATTGAATCATGGGGTGAAGTCACTTGTGTGGTGGCAAGGATTTTCCCTTTCCTTGCTGTCTGATCAGCATACAAAGAGTGTGGTAAGCCTGAAGAGTTTGGAGGGAAAAGACCTGTGGGCAGGAAGAAGGAAACTGGGAAGGACTAACACTTGGTCTCATGAGAGCAGAAGAGGAAAACCACATAGAACATGTAGCTGCAGGAAAAGGTTATGCAGTTTTTAGCCTGTGTATGTTCTGTGTTTTGCTGGGATGGTTCTGCAAGAAATAGTGGCTGTTTTCCTAGCTGACTAAGTAAACTAATTTAATGTGAAAAAAACCGCACAAAAACAGGTGGAGAGACACCAACAGAAGTGCTATTGAGGGAGAAGCCTCCAAAGAAGATGTGAGAGGAGCAGAGCCCTCTGGGGGCACATCATGCCCAAGACACATTGTGTATCAGCCTTGCAGAGCTTCCACAGAAACGTTGAGTGCCGCATTTGGCTCCATTCCCTCATTCTCTCTGTGCCATTCTTTGGGAATGGGCCAATATTGGTACATCTCAGCAGTTGTAACACACCCAAGGACATTTCTGTTTAATCAAAAATGAGAAGGGTAAATACAGTTTTCATAATACCCAAAGAAAGCCCTGGGTGACAATACATTAGATCAATCCTGTGGGTAAGACAATAGGAACACACTTAAGCAATTACATAAACTATTCAAATATCTAGCACTCAACTATCTAATTAATGATTGTACAGCTTGTGAATCAGTGAAACATTTTTGGTTTCAAGTCTGCAAAGGTTGTTGATTCAGAGCTTCCATTATTTCCTAAGAGGTATAGATATGAACTTTGGAAATGTCCCAATGTCTGTAACCTGCAAGAAAATAATGCACCCACAGGACATGTTTTACTCTCCTGTATTTATGGTTGCAAAGAAAAATCCATTGACCTAATACAATGAAGTCAAAAAACAATTTATGTTAGTTTTATACCCTGAACAGGTCCTCTCAGTGCAAGGAGAGGAATAGAAGATGAGATGATGCCCACAGGGTGCTCTCACAATCTCATACAGGTCTGCTCTCTTCTGACATCTGTGTCCAAGGCTTCCTGTTCTTGTCCCTCCCAAACCAACAGAGACGAAAGAATGTGTGGAAGATTAGACCTAGCCCAGTGTGTTGCCTGAATGCCAATTGCTGTTGTGCTGTGCAGCAGATACAGCATCCAGTGCAGCTGGCACACAGTGAGATTCAGGTGCTCATTTCTTTGCGAAGAGAACAATAATTTCTAATCATAATTTCAGAATTTTTATTTTAAATTCTTTTCTATTGTCATTAAAGTCTATAGCTAAGACTGGTAGGTGCAGTGTCTGACTGGAGCTGGAGACACTTAAGCGAAAGGGTACAATCCCAGTCCTCAAGCCTAGTTCTGATGCAGTGTCAGTGTTTGCAGCAGGTTCCAGGCGCTCCGTGCAAAGTGCCTCCTCAGCACAGAGTTATTTAGTCAGGCACCTGTTGTGTAAAGCAATTAGCCTTAAAAGAGGAAGAATACCTCTAAAGGTAACGAGAAATGCTATGTTTTAAAAAGTAAATTGTAATTTTGAGCACATGATTTCTGAGTGGTCATTTTAAGACACTGTAAATGAATGAGGCTTCGTAAAACTCTGAGCTTCCTGTCCTCCGAAAATCGGCTGCGTTGGAGTCGGGCAGAAAGAAATGCAGCTCAGCACAGCTCTCAGGGTGCAGGTGACACCAGAGGTAAAACTGCCGAACGTTTCGGGGCACTCGGTGGTGGTGGTGTTCATTGTGGTTCTACCTCCAAGACAGCAGCCTGACTCGGGCACCCGTTATGTTCAAGGTGCCGTAGCTGAAATTCAGTCAAGAGTTAGAAGCTGCAGGGACTCTAAAAGCTTTTTTGTGTGTGATGAAAATTATTCTAGTACTTTAATAAGGTACCTTTAGTAATATTTTGTAAGGCAAGAAATTTAGCTCCCAGTCGACACATCAGGAGGTACTAAAGGTAGAAGGATAATAACTCAATAAATGTTTTCACCTATTTCATTACTGGTCACTGACAATGAGGCTGTGCCTCGAGATCATCTGGTAGCATGGCAAAGCAAGCTGTTCAGGATGCCATTAAGGCGAGCAAGAGATCAGAGAGGGAACTCTGAGTGGGTGAGAATATTAAACTCTTATTTACCAGCAAATAGCACCTTCTGAAACAACGTTTATTTAGATACTTGCAAGTCTAGTCATATATTGCTCTGTCCATGAGACATTTGGCTGTCACTGTTTCTTTTGTACGCTCTGTGCTTAAGATTTTCAATTTATTTGCTAGTCAAGTGAAGTCTTGTCAAGAATCAAGACATTTACATAATGTTCATTAGTATTCGGCACGTCTAAGTGGAATAAGTATCTAATCTTTGCCTTACCAGAGAATGAGAAGGAAATAATTTGGCAAAAATCTCATCCATCAGCAAGATCTATTCTCCTAACACTTAGCAAAGCTTTAAGTGCTTAATGCATTTGCTTGTCTTAGTTGCATCACTCTACTACTAACAGCTACAATTTCTTTTCAGCAGATCATTATATCACATTGAAATGATGTGACTGTGTGATGAACACTCTGTTTCCAAAAATAAAAGGGTTGTTTGATCTACAGATGTGGGATCTGTATGTACAAAATAAGATTTTTTTTTTTTTTAAATCCATCTTTGGAAGGTATTTGGAAATATTTCTGCTGACTTCAGATGGTAATGCTTTCTAGTTTAAATAATACTTTTGGTTTGCTTAATTTTTGTCCTGAATTGCCATGAGCAAGGCAATGGTGGAATTGAGCTTGTAGGAAGTGTACAAGAAGTGTACGGCTGCGTGTACAAGAGGTGCTAAGGCCTATGTGTAAAAGTAGCTTTATGGGGCACTTAAAGAGTAAATTGTATTTGCCTCTACGTAATCCAGAAACTACCAAATGTTTCTGAGTGCCATCTGCTGGTTAATTCACTATTTATACACGTACCTCATACGGTGTGTGTTGGATTTTTGAAGGCATCTCAAACAGGTTAGTGGTCCAAATGATGGTAAGTATGTCGCAGCCTAAAAGCTCAGTTGGTACTAAATGGAGCCCTTCGTGGTTCTCTTCTGTGTTAAAGCTATGAGCCCCTGGTCTGTAACTACCTAGTAATTCAAGCGCAACTTCAGAGCAAATCACCGTGTTCCTCGGAGCCATCTGCATTCTCTGCCGAAATGCTAGGCACCGATGACGTCTGTAAACCTCCGTTACAGAACCATGGCAGTGCGTGTTGTAGAAAGTCACTTATTGCATTTGTTGCAGTGCACAACCAGAGGATTATGGCACCGCTGCATGTTAAGGTCTCACCTCTCTGTGATCTCACTCTGTGTTTGGCATTTCTCCGTTTGAGGCGGCAGATGTTAATGTCGCATACTTGGCACTAGAAGATATATACCATACATTCAAGCACAACTTGATACTAATAAAATTTCCTTAATGGCCTTCATTTGGTGTTAGACATCACTTCACTTCTGCGTAAGCAGTGGAGCAGGAAACAAGGAGTGCATTAGGTCTAACATTGCAATAGGAAGCACATACTGAGGCCGTGGCAGATTATCCTTAACTATGATTTGAAGCTGTAGCATTTGGACACACTTTTTTTTCCTGTTCCCTATATTAATTTTTAGCCAAATAATGTTGGGATACACTGGAGAATAAATTCTGCAGCAGCACCGTATAGTAAAGTGTCATTCACATTCACCTGGAAATGACAGGATAGAGAAAAGCCTGTTTCAGTGTGGGTGCTGCACGAATCCTGCACGAAGCATTGTGGTGGAGGGTGGAGGCAACCGAGCTGGTTCTTGCATGTTTGCAATATAATGTGTTCTCTGTTTCCTTAAAGGAAAGCGTGGACCTGGGAGAGATCATGTTTTCCCTTTGTTATTTGCCAACTGCAGGTCGCCTCACCTTAACAGTCATTAAATGCAGGAATCTCAAAGCTATGGATATCACTGGTTACTCAGGTAGGTGCTCAGTGTCCGAGGAGGACCCCACTGCATCCACACTTCTTCCTCCTCCTTTAGGGCAGCCTCAGTGGATAGTGGGCATATGTCTCTTGGTGCCAAGGCTGTGTTGTCACTGACACACCTGACAAAGCTTTGTCCATGTTTTAAGTACGCACAAAATTTTAGAAGTAGAATTATCTTTTAAACACATTCCCAAGGGCGTGAATCCAGGCAGGGTGGTTATATACCTAAATATACCCTTCAAGGAGACTGCCAGTGGTTTCCCATCCCCACGGGAGGGTTTGCAGAGTCAAAGCTCTGATGCATCTCTTGGGTTGGACGCTTCAGGTCTGTTACAGGTACTGACCCCAGCAGTTTTATGTGAGTAGGGAGTTCTCCATCAGATAACCCCCTACAGCCAGAATCAGTGATTTCACCCAAGATTAGGAAAGGAGCATGGGCCACCTGGGTAAATCCCTGGTGAGTGTGCATCTCTCTGTACAATGGCCAGTACTCAAACATTAGGATCAAAGTCACCTGAAGACAGTATGCATTCACAGTTCCAAAGAGTTGGCTTGCAAATTCAGCATGCATGTATTCTGGATTTCAACGTAACAAGCAGTTTCTTTGCCAGAGCTCAACATCATAGTATTTGAATTTCATTGGTGACTTGTATAAAAGGCAGTAACAATACAGTAAATGGCTTTTTCAGAAAACATTTCTGGAGCTTGATGCCATATGAAATGTCTGAGAACCGAGACTTCAGATGAAGCCAACTCAGCCTGCCTGTAGTAACACATTGCACATTTACTGTTACTTGAAAATGCATTGAAATCACCTGAGCAGCCATTACAGCAAACAGAAGCTGTTTGTAACTTGAGGGCATTCTGCCATGATCAGCCATGGAAAGCATGTGAAGCAGCGCTGCCCTAATACCTTTTCTTTCTGCTGCTCTCTGACATTGGGAAAATGAGTTTTAAAGTTCCCCTACTCACTGTAACTCTGCTACACAATGTTAGCAATTGGACAGTTTTGGAAGCAGTGCAGGAAAGGATCCCTGTAAAATAACCCCCTGTGCCTGTTTGGATTGTCAAAATGCTGCATTACATTTTGCTCTCTTAGGCAAATTTTGAAAAAGTTACGGTTTGCTTCAGAGAAACCACTGTGTTTGTTGTCTGTGGCCATGCAGTTAACGCAAGCTAGAATGCCCAAGTGCCCGGTGCCCGTTGCCATCTTCTGATGAATATGGCCTCTTGGTTGAGATGGGGCCTTCTTACACTTGCAAACCCTTATCACAGAAAAACTGATGGAAACGGCTGAGTTTTTTTTCCAAAAGAAGGCTGCAGTACTGGTTCTCCAGTGCCTGAACCTCATGTCAGCACTCACACTAGTACAAGAAATGGTGAGTTCGGTGGGTAATCAGACATCTCTTTTCCTAAAAGTACATTCAAGGAGTGCCTTTGGCTCGTGATAATTTGCAGTCCACCCTTTGATAATGCTGTTTCTATATTGTGCTGGTAAGAAAATAAATCTCCATAAACAGAAGGCCTTTTCCTATCTCTTCTTCTCCAGATCCATACGTCAAAGTGTCTTTGCTCTGTGATGGGCGAAGACTGAAGAAGAAGAAAACCACCATAAAGAAAAACACGCTTAATCCCACTTACAATGAAGCAATAATCTTTGACATTCCCCCAGAGAACATGGATCAAGTCAGTCTGCTTATCTCCGTCATGGATTACGATCGGTAGGTGGGAGGCTCTGGAAAGCTGAAGGGGAAAACATCCTGTTTGGTGCAGATTTTCCTGCTCCGTAGCCATTTTCCTTAGTGTCGTGGCCTTGATTGCACAGCTCTGTCGTGTCAATCTGTCTCTAGTGATTTATTGTTAAAGTGTCATTGTTATTTATGGTTATGGAAAATGACCTGCTAGAATAGTAAGTATGGTAAATCTGGTCCTTTGTTTTATGGCATTTTCTTGAGTGAGTACTGTGTTCCCTACGCTCTTTGCTTGTCCTGCAAATCATCATCCCGATCTAGAATAGCGAATGGTCTCACTCTGAGCAGCGATTGGTGTACGAATTATCCATCACTGAACTTGTACTTATTCTTGCTGTACACCACTACATCACCCATCCTTCCAGATTCTGTATCTGGACTGATCTACAGTTCAAATAATTTTGAAGTTGTTGTTATAATTACTCCCGGCACCGGCAGTGGCTCACCGTGCCGGGGGTGCGTGTGCTGACAGTAGCAGACGAGCTCTGACTGCTGTCATGCAGACAGGACAGCCCACGTTCACTAGTACTGTGCCTCATGGCACTCCGATAACATGGGGTCAGAAGTCTGCGTTAGACAGTGTACGTGCAGTCTGCATGAGAGATAATTGCGTTGCTTTCCTATTGTTCTTCAGAGTGGGTCACAACGAGATTATTGGTGTTTGCCGTGTGGGGGTCAGTGCTGAAGGACTGGGCAGAGACCACTGGAATGAGATGCTGGCATATCCACGCAAGCCCATCGCTCACTGGCATCCATTAGTGGAGGTAAAGAAGTCTTTCAAAGAGGTGTGTGGAGTTATTATTTCCTTCTAATGCATGTGCTGTATATGAGTGAGCTGGTTCAAGGCTTTCGGAGAGCTTCTACTCTCACTTGGGAATTTTGGACAAGAGCTGAAGGAATGTTCTCACCAGAAATGAACTCTAGAAAACAAGCATGTTTGTATTGTCTCAAAATAGCTCCTTGAGCTTGCAAGCAAGAATGAAAGGGACTGTATTTGCAGATGTGACTGTTACCGTATTTTTTTTTCTTTTTGTTTTTTAAATTAGAGATTGAGAGCAGTAAGGAAAGAGAATGCTGTTCTGATTGCAGAACAAATTGTCCAGGGATATTGCCTTGTTTCAAGTTTCAAATTTTTCATCCTAAAAGTTTTTTCTGTTGACTCATCTCCAAGCCTTTGAGGAAGAATAAATAGAACAAATGTAATTGCTCTAAGCTTCTCCAGAGAAAGAGATTCACTTGATGTAGCCCCAGATGATAAAATAGGGCTGAAATGCCTGGGTACCATTTTGACCATTTTCTTCCTCCTTGCACTCCATTTTCTCACACTCCTATAGAGCTCTTTGGGTTTTGCCTGATTTAAGTCATAAATTCTGGAGGAGAGAGATGTGGAAAAAGGCACACATAGAATCATAGAATCTTTGCGTTGGAAGGGACAGCTTAAGATCATCTAGTCCCACCCTCTGCCATGAGCAGGGAGACCTTCAACCGGATCATGTTGCTTAGAGCCCCGTCCAACCTGACCTGAGATGTTTCCAGGGATGGGGCATCTCCCACCTCTCGGGGCAACCTGGGCCAGGGTTTCACCGCCCTCGTGAAAAATTTCTTCCTTCTATCTAGTTGAAATCTGCCCTCTTTTAGTTTAAAACCATTACCCCTTGTCCTGTCGCTACAGGCGCTGCTGAAAGCCCCGTCCCCACTTTTCTCCTCAGCCCTGGCAGCTGCAGGAAGGTCTCCCTGGAGCTTCTCTGCTCCAGGCTGAGCCCCCCCAGCTTTCCCAGCCTGTCCTCCCAGCAGAGCTGTTCCAGCCCTCGGAGCATTGCTGGGGCCTCCTCTGGCCCCACTCCAGCAGGTCCGTGTCTCTCCTGTGCCGAGGGCTCCAGAGCTGGACGCAGCCCTGCAGGGGGGTCTCCCCAGAGCGGGGCAGAGGGACTGAATCCCCTCCCTTGACCTGCTTCAGGTATGAAAAGAAAGCCAGCATTTGTGGCCAGTGATAGTATAATAAAGGTCATAAAACCTCCCACTGTATCTGGGTCTAAGAGGCATTTTCCCTCAAAGCCACAGACTAAGGACCTTATTTTCCCTTTGAAGTTCAGGTTCCGAGCTCTGCTGGAAGGCAGATACTAGGCTTGGTGATCCTCCACAGTAATCTGAATTAGTATGCATCAGATCCTATGTTTATTTGACTAACAAGGGTGCAGTTTGTGCTCAGTGCTCTACATCCCATATTCAGCAGGCTGGTTTCTGCAGTCCAGAAGTGCCCGTCCCAGAGGCAGGTCTGCTTCATCTGCGCGTGTCTGTCTTTCTCCAGGCATCTGCAGGCAGCAGCTGTGTGAGGTGAGGCTGGCCGGCCACCTGAGCAGAGCTCCGCGGCAGTTTTCATTACTGCCGCGTCCCTCAGCCGGCATTTCTCTATCGCGGATGAAACGTGGCTGCAGAGCCCTGCCCAGAGCCAGGGTTTATCAGAGGAATAGTCTCGCTTCCGAGACCCGGGTCAAGTTACACTCACTGGGAAAACCCGGCAATTAGTATTCTCGTTTAAGACACGGTGGAGATACATATATCAGATAATGGAAATCTGAAATGGCACACTCACTTGGATTAGGTGTTTTGTGAGCTCATGTGGCACCGCTGTAAACTGGGAGTAGCCACCCAGGGTCAGCTGGGTGCAGAACTGGTGTAAATCAAACCAGAATTAGACCGACGTGCAATTTGTGCATAGAGGGGATGTTGCCTTTGGGTGGTGAGCAGCAGCAGGCTTTCGTTAGACTTTCCATGCTAGAACACCGGCATCGTACACATGAGCCATAGCTGTTTGGGCAGGCAACATACATCACCTCACACTGCCACGGAGAGCTGGGGATCTGCGGCTGCTGACTTTCAGCATAAATGCTCGGCGATCTGTCGTTTGATCAGCTGGGTCGATGTCTGTATCATCCGTAGCGCCTCACAGCATGATACCAGCTGCTATGTCTGACCCAGGGGCAGGAGTTCCTTCTCCAGTTTGTAATTTATATGACTTTAAAATACGAGTTTTCAGATGCAGGTGGGAGTTTGAAAGAAAGACTGCTGTGAAGTTTTTGATAATCAATAGGAAAAAAACCACGACATAATTATTGTGACAAAACTCAGAGAAACACAGGCAGGCAATGTATGATGACTCACCTTCTAAAATATACTTTGAAAACCACTGCCAAGCCCCCAAGACTTTGCAAAAAAACCCCTGAATGAATCATTTCACCCCCCCGCCCAGTGCACGGGTCAGGAGCTCTGCTTAAAAGAAAAGGAAAAAAGCCTCTGATCATCTGTTCTGGTATTTCTGCCACAAGCTGGTGCACAGAGCCTGCAAGCAGCAAATGGTCCCTGTATTTATTTGCCCTTTGAAGATTTAGCACTGCTGTTTGCAAATCCCTAGTGCAGCTTCAAAAAAACCAAACAGAAAAAGGCACAGCTCCTGGACAGAAATGAATGGGAAATGGCATTTCTTGGTTACAACTAATAGCATCATCTTTTCCATATGTGTTTGTGCGTCTCTTAAAAGCGATCTGGGCT
>NW_010509878.1:0-307 GCF_000687285.1 Phaethon lepturus
AGTTTGTCTAGGACACCGCATGTGCATGGAAAAAGTATTTGCCCTAATAATTCTATACTTTGCATCCTAGGCTCTCGCCTTGGTCAGCAGGGTGCAAATTCTTCATGACACTGGCCCGAGGAGATCTGTGGGCAGGGCAGGGTTTGCTGGGTGAGGTGCAGTCAACACGGGAGAAGCCTGTACAGGGCGTTGATCAAGCGGAGCACGCTGCGCAGCGCCAGCTTTGGGATCTTGGCCTGTGAGTCCCAGCCAGCAATGCCTGCTCAATGTCCGGGTGCGAGCTGAGATTTCCGCGCTCCGCCAGTAC
>NW_010509878.1:348-777 GCF_000687285.1 Phaethon lepturus
AGGTGGGCAGTAATGGAGATGCCGGTACTGCTATGGTGATGGAGGCCTCTGGCCTCGCGGCATGCCCGTTAATCAATGTGGTTTCTCTCATGGGCGCCTGCCACCCAGAGCTATGCCCCGTGTACCCATGCTCTTGGTGGCAATCTCTAGCCCAGCTGAACTACACGTGTGGTGGGCAGGGGCTGCATTAATCCCCCCATCCCCCTCCTGCTGCTCAAATGACTGTAAGCTGCAAAATGAACACCCAAGACTTTTATTGAATTAAGCAATAGCAACAATGCTGGACACATGGCATATTGTTAGCAAGTCTCTTTGGCTTATTCCATGTCGATCATCATCCGCACAAAAAAACCCAACCCCAAAACCCTTCAGCTGACCCAGTGATGGCATGGCATGGCCAGCTGCTCCCACTCCTCC
Organism: Phaethon lepturus; assembly: GCF_000687285.1. NCBI lineage: Eukaryota > Metazoa > Chordata > Aves > Phaethontiformes > Phaethontidae > Phaethon > Phaethon lepturus. Next base: position 766 of record NW_010509878.1, read on the forward strand.
TGGGCCGGGCTC
>NW_010509878.1:1116-1419 GCF_000687285.1 Phaethon lepturus
GGGGTGTTTTGACCAGTAGCGGTTATAACAGAGACTAGAGCAATGCTGCAGAAGTAGCCTCCATGTAAAGGTAAAGGAACTATGTGTGCCATCCTGAGGGCAGAAGCAACAGCAAGCACTGAGTGCCTGATGCACTTGCTTTCATGCTCAACGTTCATGGACACCAGCATGGCAAACGCGCATCTCACGTCATGCCTCATGTACTCCTGTTTGGGCTTGTTTCAGAGGGGACCCGTGAGAAAGACCTGTCCCTAGCTGCTAGTTAGGAATATTGCTGGAACTGCCAGGTGTTTTCAGATTCTT
>NW_010509879.1:0-3839 GCF_000687285.1 Phaethon lepturus
TTAATGATTCTGTGATTCTGTGAGATGGGTCAGGTCAAGCCAGAAAGCCCAGGAAGGAGGTCCAGGTCAGGACGGGGGAGGCAGAAGACCAGACATAGACATAAATGCTGCATAGGCAGGAGCCTGTAGTAAGAGCTCAGCTTAAAATCAGCTCTGACCAGCCCCCTCTTCAGCTTACCTCACAATTGGTCTTCTCAGGACAGAATCCTTAGAAGAACACCTTAAGATGAACACCTTAACTCAGTCACCTAAATTCCCAGGAGGCTAGAGCCTGCTTAGGACCCTGACAATAGAGCATCAAGTTGAATGGATGGTTTGGCAACTAGGCCAAAAATAAAAATTAATCGATTTCTGAGGCATTTCATAGCTTGTACCAGTCTGTTTCTCTCTCATGGTGTTTTCATTTCAGTATCAGACAGTACAAAATGTTTTGCTTCCAAAGTAATACGTGAAAAGCCATTCAGTTCAGAGTATCTGCAATGGAAACACAGGACACGCAGCTGATTGGGCTTTATTTCACACAGCAACGGAGGAGGTGTTAACTACCATCCTAAGATGCAGCCTTGTACTGTCACAGGATGAACTGTAAAAGATTGTTAATCCTCTCTTTGGCTGTTGTCTAGTGTTCACCCACTATGGAAGTGGCCATAACACTGAGGTAACAATTTTTCAGGAAGAGGGGTTTCCTCCACTTGAAACTCATGTATTCGAATAGATATTATTTACATTAGAACCCATTAGGTACCTTAAGTGCTATCAGAGTTCCCTGACCACATTAGAGTGTTCTGCACAGTCTCACCATTTGCAGCTGTTTGGTTTAGAATAGGATATAAGTATGCATAGATCTTAAAGATGGTAATTTTTTAGTCTAGTGATTAAAGAGTCTGCACCACTCCTGTACTATTCGGATGCATTTCATCAAATGAGTTGTCTCCACTACAGGTCTATGTATCTATATTGGTGTTACTTAGAATCTCCTTATATCCACTCGATAGAAATTGGCCCTGTTAAGGGCCAGTTCAGTTCTTCTTAAAATTCATGTCTATAATTCTCCAATTAGTGCAAGGACAGCCTAGGGTGATCAGCTCAGTGGAGCTGTCAAACTCTGACGAGATGATGTTTTGGTTTAACCCCAGTAGGCAGCTAAAACCCCACACAGCCGCTTGTTCACTCCCTCGCAGTGGGATGAGGGAGAGAATCAGAAGAGTAAAAGTGAGAAAACTCGTGGGTTGGGAGGAAGACACTTTAAAAGGTAAAGCAAAAGCTGCACAGGCAAGCAAAGCAAGATGAGGAATACATTCACTGCTGCCCATCAGCAGGCTATCTCCAAGGAAGCAGAGCTTCATCACATTGTCGTGGTTCAACCCCAGCCAGCAACTAAGCACCACAGAGCCGCTCGCTCACTCCCCCCAGGTGGGATGGCGAAGAGAATCAGAAGGGTAAAAGTGAGAAAACTTGTGAGTTGAGATACAGACAGATTAATAGGTAAAGCAAAAGCCGCGCACGCAAGCAAAGCAAACCAAGGAATCCATTCCCCACTCCCCACGGGCAGGCAGGGGTTCAGCCATCTCCAGGCAAGCAGGGCTGCATCATGTACAATGGTTACTTGGGAAAATGAAAAGCCGTAACTCCAAATGTACCCCCACCCCTTTCTCCTTATTCACCCAGCTTTATATGCTGAGCATGACGTCTTATGGTATGGAATATCCCTTTGGCCAGCCTGGGTCAGCTGTCCTGGCTGTGTCCCCTCCCAGCTCCCCGTGCACCCCCAGCCTGCTCGCTGGCCAGCCAGCACAAGAAGCTGGACCGTCCTTGACTGCTTTGCAACAGCTGAAAACATCAGTGTGTCTTTGTAATAAATGTAATAAACCAACATTATTTTCATCCCAAATCCAAAACACAGCACCTTATGAGCCACTATGAAGAAAATTAACTCTATCCCAGCCAAAACCAGTACAGATGATTTCCATTCTAGGACACAGATTCATGTCCTGTTTCTTAACTCAATTCAAATCATCACTTTTCACTCAGGACAGTAGCAGAACCAGGAAGGAATAAAGATGGAGAGCATTCATTTCCCTCTACTGCAATAAGCAGTTCTAGACCCTATTTTTTGAAATATTGTAATATCCACAGTGAACCAGCCACTGAGATAACACAAGTACGGGTTACAAACCATATGATTATGTCAGTTAAACTTTGAAAATACAGAAAATCTTTATTCAGGCTGCCTGTTCCTGGGTATGTTCAGAAGTTGCCAGAGAGCAAAAGAGCAACCATTGTTTTGTGATTTGTTACTTTTTTTTTTTTACTCTGAAAATGTATTTACTTTCTGTCTACTAATTATTTGTATTGTAGTGCATTTAGCCACCAGGCTCCAATACTCAAGGCATTGGATGAACCCAAGACAGAATTCCAGAATCTGCAGACAAGGAGTGAGAGGCAACACAGTTTGTTTGAGCGCCCAAAGCAAATCATTGTTATGTTAAGACAACATAGCATATTCTGAGCCCTATTCCTGTGATTTACCCATTGGACTACATTCACTTTTTCCCTTTTATCCATACCAAAGTCACCAAAAAAATCAGTACCCTGCAAAACCACACAGTGACACATTTCTTTATCTCCTGACACAGTCATTAAAAAAAAACATACAGCAACACCCTCCGCCCCCCCCCAAAAAGCCCCCAAAATTAATACCATAAAATTAAGTTCCTTGATCTCTCAGGAATGCCAGTTTTTTGCCTGAGTGTTCCTGGATGTATATGAACATGTGTTTGTGTGTCTGGGTGTCTGTTTGTCTGTGTGCAAAACCCTGCAAAAGCAAGTTATTTGCCATCCATCTCATCTACACCAGTCTACACCATTTGCAAATATTTCTGATACTTTGCTATTGCAGGAGATTGTATACACAATAAAGCAAACAAGAGCTTCATCCTACCTGTTATTAATAGCCTATCTCTCAAGAATTACTGCCTGGCTATAAAATGGTTCAGCCGTGAAACAGGTGAATTTAATAGGATCAATTTTCTTCAGTGATATTCTGTTCAATGTTAAACTTCATCCATAGCAACAGAAATTCTAAATTCATGCTTAGAGCTAGAAAACTAAGATGCTTTATCATTAGTGTTCAGCATAGCCAGACAGTTCTGTTGAAGACAATTAATAGTGTTTCCACGTCAAAGTAAGCTGGGAAAAGTTAATGTACTTTGGAAGGGGAAAAAATATCTGATTCAATTCTCTGCAGGAATTCCCAGTTACGATAACACAGAACTCTCATACCACTATTGTAGTAATTACCTTAAAAAAGGGAAGAGAACATTCACTTATCAAAGTGAACGGAATCTTTTCCCCTTGTCATCATGGGCTCCCAAACTTCCCATTTCCCCACAGTAGTAGGTAACAATGGCAGGTAAGCCTTGACCAGCTGCCAAATGCCCACCCAGCTGCTCTTTCTTCCTCCCAACAGGACACAGGAAGAAAACAGGGTGGAAAAGTTCGTGGGTTGAGAAAAAGAAAGGTAACTTGCTTAATAGTTACTATTATATGCAAAACAGACTTGGTGGAAAGTAATTTAATTTGCTGCCAATTAAAACACATCTCGTTACTGACAAACAAACAAATTATTAAAACAACACCTTGCTGCCACCCCTTTTTTATCATAGCCTCAACGTAATTCCTTCACTACTTCCAACAAATAAATAAAAATTACATACATTACTTATTTGGGTAGTGGGAAACAAAAAGGCAAACATTAAAACACCACCTTTCTTGCCCCCGTTCCCAGGCCCACCTTCACCCCTTCACTCCTGCTCCCGCCCGGGCTCCCCACGGCCGCA
>NW_010509880.1:0-6728 GCF_000687285.1 Phaethon lepturus
AGTTCCTGTTCTTGGTTTATATCCTGTCTTGGTTTATATCCTGTCTGTCATACATATTCATGAATAGGCGTGTCTTCTTCAGCGCATGCCCTCTTCTCCTTCTAGAGTCTTCTCGAATCTATATCCTGTCTGCTAATACATATTCATGAATAGGTGTGTCTGCTAATACATATTCATGAATAGGTGTGTCTTCTTCAGCGCATGCCCTCTTCTCCTTCTAGAGTCTTCTCGAATCTTCCTCGACGTGCCCCCAGGATGACCCCAAACTTTATGCATGCACTTTACAAGTTTCTCTTTACACAATACTATGCGGTCAGTGGTCAAACTGGTTTGAGCCGATATACCAGCAAAGTAGTTTAAGTTTCTCCTGTAAAATACCCCTTTTTATGGTGCAGGAGAAATCCATAAAAGTACAGAAGGTTACACTTCATCACATGAATCAGATGAACATATTTCACAATAGGATAAGTGACTTCATAGTCTCATGATTGAAATATGAATATAGAATGGTAAACCTTATGAAGAAGGACAGACAGAAGAAGAAGTTATTACCCCATATATTGAGGCATACATGCTTGCTCTGAGAGGCAGAATCTGTCAGGAGATAAACCTGTTTAAAGTCCATAATGGCGATAAAAGGGAAAAATAACAAAGGTGCTTTCATGGTTAGACAAATATCAATCCAAGGCAATGAGATCATTTCAGACTAGGCTAAACTTTGGTAGAAGTACAGCATGTAGCAGGATGCAAAGTATGAACAAGTTCTTGGAACATATTGGCTAAGTTTTTTATTTGGACAGTAAGAAGGCAAACAGGGTGAAGTGCATCTGAGACTGAAATCATGGGTATAGAGTTATTTGAGAATTTGAAGGTGAAAAGCAACATTGGTGACTGTGGTCATGAAATTCTAAAAGTCATGATTCCTAGGAAGACAATAAAAATACCATTATTAAACAAAATCCCATAGGAAAGGATTCTAATGGAAAAAAGAAAAAAAAGAAAAAAATATTAAGGGCATAAATGAGAAATATTTCAAAGTTAAGGAGGTTGCAATAATCAAATGCAAAATGCAGGGTGGAGAATGACAAATCTGTAAAGAAAGATCAGGAAGTACTGGTAGCTATCCTGAATATGTCAGCACTATTGTGCTACTGCCCAATAATCAAGCACAATATTTAGATGCTTAAATAAGAATATCCTCCGTAAGATATATGAAGTAATATGTCCACTGTATTTGAAATTGATAAAGCGTAAACTGGAGTGTTTTGTTCAGAGAAAACCTACAAAGGACCAATGAGAATAACCTGCTGGAAAACATGACCCACCTAACAACTTTGAATGAATTCAGGCTGTTCAACCAAAAGAAGGATGGCTTGAGGAAGCTTTCAGAGTTGTGTTCAAATATGCAAAGTGTATCTGAAAATGGCAAGGGGAACACCAGTGTTTGCTCTGTATGGGAAAAGAAATAACAGCTCAGTTTGCAGGAAGGAAAATTTAAGTTAAGCATTAGAGAAAAAAAAATCCAACATTTTATCCTGGTTTCAGCTGGGATAGAGTTGGTTTTTCTTCCTGATGGCTGGTATAGTGCTGTGTTTTGGATTTGGTATGAGAATAATGTTGATAACACACTGATGGTTTTGGTTGTTGCTAAGTAGTTGTAGTGCTTATACTAAGTCAAGGACTTTTCAGCTTCCCATACTCTGCCAGCAGGGAGGTGCACAAGAAGCTGGGATTGGGCACAGCCAGGACAGCTGACCCAGACTGGCCAAAGAGATATTCCCTGCCATATAACATCATGCTCAGTATATAACCTGGAGTTGGCCAGGGAGCGGGAATCGTTGCTTGGGAACGGGCTATCGGTCACTGGGTGGTGAGCAATTGTTGCATTGTGCATCACTTGCTTTTCTATATTCCTTTATAAGTAATATTACTATTATTGTTATCATTTTTGTTTCCTCTTCCTTTACTGTCCTATTAAACTGTTTTTATCTCAACCCGTGAGTTGTTTTTTTTCCAATTCTCTCCCCCATTCCACCTCGGGGGGAAGGTGAGCAAGCAGCTGCATGGTACTTAGTTGCTGGCTGGGGCTAAACCACGACACATTTTCACACTGAGGTAGTTAAATACTGGAGTAGATGGCCTGGTCAGATTGTAGAATCTCTGTCACTGAAGGTTTAAGGACAGGTGCTGTGAATAGTGTAGATCTTGTCTTTGGGCAAGAGAATGCACTAAATGAGTTTCCTTTCAATTCTTTATGATTCTTAGATTTTATATCTACTTTACAGAATGAAGTCAGCTGTGAGAATAAGGTACAGTGGCAAGGTAAACAAACATAGTTTTTATCTGAATTATTGTCCTCTATTAATGCAGGTAAAGATTTGCACTGTGATTTTAAAAGCAGAAGACCTGCATTTTTAGGTTCCAGCTGGAATGTAAGTTTGCAAGAAAGAATATAAAAAAATTTACTCTCCCTAATGAGACACTGATAATGAACATATTTTTTGTGGCCTATATGAATGTATTTCCTCCAAATAACCTGTAGATCCACAGTAATGTAAGGAAAGTAAAGCCAGAATTTTTTCTCAAGGAGGACTGATTTGATGTAGTCTTTTGATTTAAGACCCTTCAGATTATACCTATCTTGAAATAATTTATTTCTAATGAATCTGCATTAGGCAGCAGCTGCAGAGTATCACCTGTAAATCTGATTCCCTGGCCACTGCAGTGGTTGTCTCGAGGCTGGTCTTGACTGTGGTACTACATTTAAAATATCAAACTATATTAAATGATATTTAAAGTATGGAGCTGCAGTCAAGAAGCTCTTTGGCCATTAACACTATGCACATTAGTGAATAATAAATTTTATTGCATCTTAACTTTTTTTTTTCCACAGACTACAGCAACTCATAGATGATACAAGTCCTTCTCAAGTTGAAAACAGTAAGGTGTTTGCTATCAAAAATTACCTTTGATTTATTGATCTGCTTTTAATACTTTCTGCTTTATTATTATATTTACTTTATTATTAATGAGATACATTTCAGATGTTATCAAAGTGATGTGGTAGCTGTGGTGGTTTAAGGATATAAGCAAACCTGGAATTGTCCAAGGTAATCATGGATTGTAGATTTAAAATCCAATGGTGGTGGGGATGACTTTCCTGCATAAGCATTGGAAGTAGCTCCCACTGGTTAGTCTGCTTTCTTTTCTTGTGTGTGTTGGGTGGATTCTATTTCAAATAACACATTTCAGTGTCTTCTGTGGTTTAGTTAAGGTATGTATTATGGTTGTGGTATAGTTTTGCTCTGTGTATTTGATGCATTTGCTTGATGAATCATTCAGGGATGATAAGGGGCCTGACCTAAAATCCAGTACTGTCAATAAGAATTTCCTATGCACTTAAAAGGAAATAGAGCTGGGCTCTAAAAAAGTTAGCATGGCTTTCATGAGCAGCTATTATTCCAACAAGCTATTACAATTTTGCTCTTATGTTGTGTAACACAGCCTTTGTATGTTTGTGATATTAGGAAAGACAAAGAGCATAGGCGTCATCTCCAGAATGGAAATTAACTTTTTCCAAGTTCATTATTTTTACTTCCGCTGTTTAACATTTTCCAAGGAAGGGTAACCATAAAAGGAAATCCAGACTAGTTTGATTTTATTTATTTATTTGATACAGGTTTTTTGTGCCTACAGTGGACCATTTGAAGCAAATGACTAAGTACCTATATTGAACTTATTTTGTATTTTACTTTTCACAAATGTAGAGGATGCATCTTCAAGACATACAGGAGGAAACATTTTCTAGAGAATTATGTAGCAACTCAGTTCTGTTGCATTTTCCAAAGTGAAAAAAATGGACAGTATTCTCATGTCACATTCTTTTATTTTTTATTTATTGCAGTAAAAACAACCACTGCCTGTCTAGAGGTTTCATTAGTAGCACCTGTCCTGCTCCACTGGATTACAGATGTATGGGAAAGCTGATTTCAGTCTTCACCCCAGCAACATCCACAGTCTCTTCTGCCCAACAAGTATCTACTCCTTCAGGCAGCATCCATTATGCTTTCTCTTCTCTGGTCCCTGTGATTAGGAAAAACTCTTGTGACAAAACCAATGAAGTAATTTGTTTCACTATTCTTTTCCAAATCTTTTCCCATGATGCTTATAATGACTATACTGTGCTCATTTTTAGCAACAGTTATATAATTTTGAATAACTATTTCTTGTTTAACTGCTACTTTGTTGTCCATTTCCTTGCACCCACCTTATCTATTTAATTTCCTTGTATTTGAAGGTGATACTGTAATCTTCTTGAAACAGGTAATGTCGTTATTTTTGCTCATTATTTATGACCATGATCAAGGTTGTTGGGTGGTAGATAACCCAGATAATAATAGTAAACAAGAAAAGAGACACCTTGTTGGTTTCAGTAGGACTTCAAATCATGCTTTACAATGTTTTGAATATCTAGTCTGAAAACTTACTTAATCATATTCCTTTTGGGGCATCTTCAGTGTTTTTCCAGGGATAAAGTTAGCAAGTTTGGGTGCATTAGCACTTAGTTAAACTTGATTCAAATGAATCTGTAAATCCTAAACTTGCATATGAAAAGAATTAGTTTCTCTGTAGAAAAGTGACACATATTTAAAAGTAAACCTTGATAAACCTTATCAGGTTTTTATTTCCCTTCATCATCTCCTGATTTTCTCAGTGTCCACAACGCCTTTCTTTTAAGGTGGTGTTTCTTTAAAAAAGTGCTTTCTACAACACTGTTCTATCATTAGGCCATGGTATTGGTTCAGTATTCACTTAGTATCATCAAATTAATTAAAGGTACACATTCATTAGTTTTTTAGTTTTGAAGCAACTTTCTCACTTGGCTTTGGTCTTCACTGCAAAACGGTCTCAGAGAACGCTGAACCAGTATGTGCATGCCAGTGCACCTAACGCAGTCTAACCACTAATGATCATTCAGTTCACAGGACCGAGGCCTGCAACACAGACAGAAAGGACATTGGTCTTCAGCATCAATGATTTCACTGCACAAATGAACTCCTATTGCCCTGTGCTACTTGCAGACAACACTTGTTTCATTCTTTGAAGTGTTGGGCTTCTCATGTAATCTTGTGATAAAGTTGCAAGAGTGAGAATGAAAACATCTTTTTCAGTCCCACTAATTTATAAAATTATGTAAATTTTTGCTTGCAGTGATGGGCAATTCACTTGATACATCCATATTTCATAAGAGATATCTAAATATGTACAAACATAACCATTCCAGTTAAGTACAGCTTATCATTGTTTAATCCCTATTGCTTTTTCTGGTTGCTATGTTATGAAGGTTTTTGCTAATAAGTGCTTCAGGAATTAAGGTTCTGATCTCTCATATCCCTACTCTCACTCATCTGTGATCATATATTAATAGTTTTTAAAAATCAAGTCCCCAAGAAGTTCTGTCATTCAGTATCTCCATTTTGTCCATTTATTTATCCTCTGGACTACAACTTAAATCTGTGGATTCATATTGCCTCCACTTCTGATGCAGTCCTTACTCATTCCATGACTATTTCCTATTGTCAGCCTTGCAGTTCTCCCTTTAAAACAATCCTTTAAAAAAATCCCTTCCTAAATTTTGGGAAACAAACTACTTAGCTACTTGGGGAGACTGACCATATTAGTTTAGTTTATTTAATCTTCTTGCATTTTTGTAGAGTACTAATTTTTTTAAATCTATATATCAATCCCCTCCCCTGGTCCAATTTTTGTATCCATCTCTTACTTTTATTCCCTCTGCTTCTCTGATCTTATCTTCTCAGTGATTCTTGCACCTCTGAGAGAAGAGATGTCACTAGTGACAGCGCTTTATCCCCCAGGAAATAAATCTTTGGATCTCACTTTAGAGCCATCTCTTTGTCTTTGGCCTTTCATTATTGTTTCATAATATTATACATATTATGAATATTACAAAACAGCAAGGAGTGGATGAAGACTATATTATATTACAAAGCAAAATTCATTGCTTGGACACACAGAAAGATAACATTATCTGTTCAAAAAATCAGTTTGTTTTTTTTATTGGACATCCACTGCCAGCACTGATAATGTCTGTTGCAAATGCCTTGGCTAATGAAGCTCTGATATTTCCATTTTCTCATGTGTTTTTCTTTATCAACAATGTAATTTTACTGCAGTTATTTTATTATAATTTATAAGGAGATTACTGCAAAGGAAGTAACAACTTCGTTGTTTCAAAGGTTTAATTTTTTTCTACCATCATTTTCTGAGAAATTGATTTCTTCAGGTCCACTTTCTGAAAAGACAAATGTCTTCTTTATTTTTATTTTAAAGACAATGCCCTTACACAACAGATACAGGGCTCTGGAAGTTGAGGGCCAGGCACATTAGGACCCTGATGAAAGTCCATCCAAGGGATTGCATAGGGTGAGTCAGTCAGACCCACGCATCAAGACTTCCTCTGTCAAGAAAAAAAGGAGGGTAATTGTTGTAGGTGACTCCATTCTGAGGGCCCAATATGCCAACCAGATCCAACCCACAGGGAAGCCTGCTGCTTCCCTGGGGCCCGGGTGAGAGATGTCACTAGGAAACTCCCTGGTCTGGTACAGCCCACTGATTACTACCTGCTGGCGGTCATGCAGGTTGGCAACGATGAGGTTGCACAAAGAAGCCTAACAGAGATTAAAAGGGACTTCAGAGAGCTGGGGCGA